>NC_091963.1:48995004-49096574 GCF_031021105.1 Erythrolamprus reginae
CGAAGCAGTGGAAGTGATGTGCCGGTGCCTGGAGGCTGTTGGGGCCTGGATGGGTGTCAACAAACTCAAACTCAATCCAGACAAGACGGAGTGGCTGTGGGTCTTGCCTCCCAAGGACAACTCGATCTGTCCATCCATTACCCTGGGGGGGGAATTATTGACCCCTTCAGAGAGGGTCCGCAACTTGGGCGTCCTCCTCGATCCACAGCTCACACTAGAGGAACATCTTCAGCTGTGGCGAGGGGGGCGTTTGCCCAGGTTCGCCTGGTGCGCCAGTTGCGGCCCTACTTGGACCGGGAGTCATTGCTCACAGTCACTCATGCCCTAGTCACCTCGAGGTTCGACTACTGTAACGCTCTCTACATGGGGCTACCTTTGAAAAGTGTTCGGAAACTTCAGATCGTGCAGAATGCAGCTGCGAGAGCAATTATGGGCTTCTCTAAGTATGCCCATATCACTCCAACACTCCGCAGCCTGCATTGGTTGCCGATCAGTTTCCGGTCACAATTCAAAGTGTTGGTTATGACCTATAAAGCCCTTCATGGCACTGGACCAGAATACCTTCGGGACCGCCTTCTGCCGCACGAATCCCAGCGACCGGTTCGGTCCCACAGAGTTGGCCTTCTCCGGGTCCCGTCGACTAAACAATGTCGTCTGGCGGGACCCAGGGGAAGAGCATTCTCTGTGGCGGCTCCAACCCTCTGGAACCAACTCCCCCCTGAGATTAGGATTGCCCCCACCCTCCTTGCCTTTCGCAAACTTCTTAAAACCCACCTCTGCCGTCAGGCATGGGGGAACTGAAACATCTCCCCCTTGCCCATGTTGTTTTGGTATTAGATTGATTGTATGTGTGTTTTGTTTATTTGTTTTAATACTTGGGGTTGTTTTTGTGAATTTTTAGCTTAAAACTGAAATTGGATTGGTGGGTATTGGATTGTCATTATATATTGTTTTTTGTCTTGCTGTGAGCCGCCCCGAGTTTTCGGAGAGGGGCGGCATATAAATCCAATAAATCTAATCTAATCTAATCTATTGGCTGCAACTCAAGTTGTTGGTCATTGCCTTTAAAATCCTACATGATTTGGCTCCTTTGAAAGACTACCACTCCCTTGTTACATCTATCCAATGCTCCAGAGTAGGAAGGCACAGCATGTTGTGGATCCCATATATTAATCATATACTGTACATTTGTTTAATAAATATATTGTTTAATATAAATTTGTTTAATAAATAAATATCAGGGATCACTCTTTTCCAGTTATTTCTGTCCATTTATGCAATTAGGCAGAATGGATGCACTTCAAATCCCACCAATTAAGCAATATTACCTTTTGGGATTCAGGAAAAATACCCTCTTTGCTTCAGGTTTCGGTTTTGGAATTACCACAAAGATCTATCTGGCTAAAAGCTGATGAAGTTCTGAAAGCTGTTAAAATTATTGTCTTAATGTTTGGGGCAGAAAGAAGTGAGGGTTTTTTGGGGGGGAAGGGGGTTTGGTTATATATTGATTTGGATTCCTTTTTGTTTTGCATTTTTAATTTTAATTAATTGTAAACCCCACAAAATTGCTAAAAGTTGGGCATAAAGGAAAACAACAATAGCAATTTATGATGAAAATTATATAAGGAATTAAACAGCAAAGTAATACATTTGATTTGATCAGATTACTGATCTTTGTATAAAAAACACTAATGTAGTTTTGTTTTAATATGGTACAGTATACAGGAATAGAGAACTGTAAAATTTGTTTACCATAAACATTTTATGTTGTCCAAGAATAAAATCTTCAAATATATTGCTACAGCAGATTTTAAATAGCATATTTACTTCATTCAATATTAGACATAATTAATTAAAAATATTTTTACATATTAATTTCTATCAATAGATACCTTTTGACTGTCATGCTCATAGGTTGAAAACCAATGTTCCGCTGTTTTCATTAGATATGTGAACATTGCACTGAAAGAAATTATATCATTAGATAAGAATAATAATCATAATAATCAAAATCATAAATTTAAGAACAAATGAAAATTATTGAACATACTAGGCATCATGCTCCAGGTAGTCAGGGTTCAAAAGAATGTTCATCTCCTCACTGGAAAAAAATACATTCATATTTAAACATTTATTTCTGGAAGTTTCCTTAAATAACTTATAACAGAAATGCAAGGTAAATAAAACTAGCCTTTATCATTAAAATTATAATTCCAGTTTAGACAAATGGAGCCTTTACTCTCTCTATAGATCAGGGGGGAAAATCAAGTTATGTTGTATGCAAAACAATTAGAAAGAACTATCTAATTATTTTAAATAACAAATGCCACAAATATTATTTCAATACATTTGATCTAGAATAATTCATATAATTCAATAATTCAAATAAACAAACAGAAAGCTTACCATTCAAATACATTAAAACAGTACTTTTTAAAATATAAATTATTTTAAATATTATTAATCAGTAATTAATAATTGACAATGATCCTTATTCATTTTATTTTGCATTAGAACTCTAATATGAAAGAAGAGCATAATATGTCCAGTGAATGCACCACTGAAAAATTTGATCCTTTCCTCCCTCATTAGAACCATGAAAGAATTTGGAGCTTGGAGATTCTCCCTTCCATTGCTTCAGGAAAAGAGCTCTTATAGGCTAATTCAGTGATGGTGAACCTTTTTTTCCTCGGGTGCCAAAAATGTGTACGCGTGCTATTGCACATGCACGTGCCCACACCGATAATTCAATACCTGAGGAGGACGAAAACAGCATTCCCCGCCCTCCAGAGGCCCTCTAGAAGCCAGAAATAGTCTATTTCTCAACTTCTGGTGGGCCCATTAGGCTCGTATTTCACCCTCCCCAGGCTGCAGAGGCTTCCCTGTGGGGTGCAAGATCACAGCTCTTTTGGCAATGCTGGCATCTTTGAAGACTGTGCGGAAGTCTTGAGCCCCAAACTGTCAATTGTGTGGAGACCAAAGAGGAGCAGCACACAATCTCCTCCCTGATTCCAAACAGCGGTACATCTGGCTGTGGGGGAAGGGCTGTGGGCCATGGGATCATTGCTTTTTTGGCAATGCTGGCATCTTTGAAGGTTGCACAGGAGTCTTGAGCCCCAAACTGTCAATTGTGCGGAAACCAAAGAGGAGCATTGTATTTTGGGTGGCAGGCAGCTCTGCCTGCACACCCCATTTTTGGAATAGAAGACCATTGAAGAGCATTTGGAATTTATTTACTTACTTACTTACTTACTTACTTATTTATTTATTTATTTATTTATTTATTTATTTATTTATTTATTTATTTGTCCAATACAAATTGAAAGTTAAAGAGAATAAAAACGTGTAGTAGTAAATATCATGGAAGGGATAGAAGAAGAGATATGAGAATAGAATACATCAATGAAGAGTAGAGGAAGGATATATGGATGGGAGAAAAGATATATAAAATATAGGAGAGACAATTGGACAGAGGACGGAAGGCACACTAGTGCACTTATGCTCGCCCCTTACTGACCTCTAAGGAATCTAGAGAAGTCAACCGTGGAAAGTCTAAGGGAAAAATGTTGGGGGTTGGGGGTTGACACCACGGAGTCTGGTAATGAGTTCCACGCTTCAACAACTCGATTGCTAAAGTCTTTGAAGAGCATTTGGCCAGTGTTGCCAAAAGAACCATGGTCCCACACCACACAGCTTCTCCTTCCACACAGTTGGATGCCCCCTATCTGGATTTGGGGATGAAAATGTTTACAGATGGTAGCACACAATCCCCTCCCTGATTCAAAACAGTGGAGTGTCCAGCTGTATGGGGGGAGAGGTTTCAGGGTGTGAGATCGCGGTTCTTTTGGTGATGCTGGCATCTTTGAAGGCTGCGCAGGAGTCTCGAGCCCCAAACTGTCAGTTGTGTGAAGACCAAAGGGGAGCATTGCATTCTGGGTGGCAGGCAGCTCTGCTTGCATGCCCCATTTTTGGAATAAGGAAAGAACTTTGGGGCAGGAGCGCCGGCTGAAATGGCCCACCACCCAAAACTCAATGCTCCCCCTTGGTCTCTTGCATGCTCCAATCTTGGAATCGGAGCCCAGGAGTGGGGGCTGGTAAGTGGGTGGGGGCTACATTTGGAGTATAAGACGCACCCAGTTTTTGACCCTCTTTTGGGGAGTAAAACACCGAAAAATACAGTAGGTTAAAGGCAGGAGTGATTGTGTTCAAGGTATGAGATTCATTCCCATTAAACCTCAGGTTATGAAGGAATGGGCAGGCTCCATTACATTCATAACTTGAGTACTACTTATATTAAGTAGTTTCAAAGGTAAATCTTTTCAGATTGGATGTAAAATCTTTCTGAGGATTGAAAATGAAACCACATGAAATAATTCACAAATTTATATATTTAGCTTATCTGTAGGTTTTCATCTTATACATACCGTATTTTTCGCTCTATAAGACGCACCTGCTGATAAGACGCACCTAGATTTTAGAGGAGGAAAATAGAACAAAAATATTTTGAGCCAAAAAGTAGCTATCACACATGAGCAAGTTCTTGCATCCATAATTCTATCCTTGCTCATGTGTGATAGTTACTTTTTGGCTCAAAATATTTTTGTTCTATTTTCCTCCCTCCCACTTTCCTTTCTATCTCTCCCTCCCTCTTTTCTTTCTATCTTTCCCTCCCTCTTTCCTCCCTCCCTTTTTCCTTTCTATCTCTCCCTCCCTCTTTCCTTTCTATCTTTCTTTCCCCCTGCCTTTCTCCAAGCCCTTCCTTTTCCCTCTCCCTAACTACCCCCTTCTCCCTCCTTTCTATCTCTCCCTCCCCCTTTCTCTCTCCCTTCCTTCATCTTTCATTCCCTCTCTCTCCATCCCTCTTCCTTTCTCTCTTCCTTCCTCCCTCTTTTTTGTTCTTTCTCTCTCCCTCCTTCCCTCCCTCTATGTCTTTCCCTCCTCCTTCTTCCCCCCTCTCTTTCTCTTGCTTTCTTTCCCTGTCTTTCTCTCTTGCTTACTTTCTCGCTTTCTTTCTCATTCTTTCTCCCCTCCTTTCTCTCTCTCTCTCTTTCTCTCTCGTTCACCACGCCGGCAACAGAGAGAAAAAGAGAGAGAGAGAGAGGGAGAGAGAGTGGAGGGCGCCGTTGTCTTCGCCTCTTCCCGACAGCTCTGCAGCGAAGAGGAAACAGTCGCGCACCGCCCCCCGGGAGCCCAGCCGATTTTTGGAGCCTTTTTGTTTTCAGCTGGGCTCCCAGGAGGCAGAGCGTGGCCGGGTACCGTGTCTTCGCCTCCGCGCGCTGCATCCGCCCGGCCGAGAACAAAACGGCTCCAAAAGTCGGCCGGGCTCCCGGGAGGTGGTGCGCGACTGTTTCCTCTTCGCTGCAGAGCCACACGGAGGCGAAGACACGGTGCCCGGCCACGCTCCGCCTCCTGGGAGCCCAGCTGAAAAAAAAACGGCTCCAAAAATCGGCTGGGCTCCCGGGAGGCGGAGCGTGGCCGGGCACCGTGTCTTCGCCTCCGTGTGGCTCTGCAGCGAAGAGGAAACAGTCGCGCACCACCTCCCGGGAGCCCGGCCGACTTTTGGAGCCGTTTTGTTCTCGGCCGGGCGGAGGCAGCGCGCGGAGGCGAAGACACGGTACCCGGCCACGCTCTGCCTCCTGGGAGCCCAGCTGAAAACAAAACGGCTCCAAAAGTCGGCTGGGCTCCCGGGAGGCGGTGCGCGACTCTTCAGGGTTGGGAAGAGGAGAGGCGGCGACAGAGGCGGGACACTTTTGGTGAGTATATCGCCGCCCCCCCTCTGCTCCAGCGCCTCCCCCCCCCTCCCTGCCTGCAGCTTCGCTCCATAAGACGCCGCTGATTTTTCATCCTACTTTGGGAGGAAAAAAACTGCGTCTTATGGAGCGAAAAATACGGTATATGATTTCTAATATTAAGTGACATATTTTAAAATATGTAAGCATTCATATGCTTACACTTATTTAACATGAAATCCAAACAGCAATATATTAAGTTTGGATATGTACTGACAGTTATGTTTAAGATTTAAAATAAAAAACAACACACGTCAATCAAATGTATTGTATTAGTATTTATTATCTACAGTACAAGTAAGCATTACAGTAATTGTAATGCAATTCAGCAATTTAGATTTTGGGCATCTCTATATCCAGGTTAAAATATATGCTCTGTGATTGTATCATTCTTCAAATATAATACGTTTTGGCAACTGACAAGTGTAACAGATACTACCTTTGGGTTCTAAATGTATACTCTATTTTAGTGCAATATATTTTGTTGAATATATTGGGGGGCGGGGAACTAAGATGCCTACCTTGGTTGTGCTGCTTCACTTGCATGTAGAAAAGCTTGGTGGTCACAATGCAGAATAAAGACAATAGGTGCTAAAAGTTCATGCATGCCCTACAATTAAAAAGAAAATTCTAGATTTTATCTAATGTATCAGAATTTATCAATTCTATATTACTGAGTGCTTTTAATATAGATTACATTTTAATTAGTATTTACAATATTCTCAAACAAATGGAAAAATCACACTATTTTAAAACAGCAGAGTATCAGTGAGTTTGCCACCAAGCACTTGCATGTAGCTCTATTTAAAACTTTTGCTTGTTTAAAAAATACTATTATATACTGTTGTGAATAATAACAACTCTACTATGAAGAAAGATCAGAGCCATTGGGGTTTTCATGGAGGATCAAGACTACTACCTAATCAATTATTACTAGCCCTGAAGTTCGTATAGAATCTCTTCAATGGTAGGCACTAAACATTTCATAACAATTATAGGGAATGATAATTGAAGAATATCAACATCTATGCTGTGAGATAACTGAATTAATCTAGTTGACTACTACACAGACTAATGCCCTATATAAGTATTTGACGTAGTACTTACATTCTTACTCCCCATGATTTTAAGTATTTATGTGAATGAATTAGGAAATATTCTATGGAAGTGGGTGATGAAGATGATGGATCCTGTTTGTAGTTTGAGGGTGTTTTTTGTTTTTCCTTTTTACTCAGTAATGATATTGTTATGATAATATTTTGTAAGATTTAGGTGATATGTATGGATAATTAACCTTTAAGACCAAGCAATTTTTTCTGAAGGGCAATTAGAATAATACAAGGGTAAAGAAATATTTAAGAAGTAAATAAGGATGCATGACAATTGAAAATAAGCACTCTGGTCTTATCCACCTCAGGTCATGTCAGATTCTGAGGAGGATGAGCCAGGCCCTTCTGGATACCCTGGGCTAGGAGGATTGCCAGCTGATGCAGAGAGTGAGAGTGAGGGAGAAAGTGACCTGAGTGAACCCAAAGAACCAGTAGAGGGGGCTGATATGACAATGGAATAAATTAGAGTGGATAGTTAGTGGATAGATCCTCGCTATAGGAGAAAAGGTAAGAGGAGTTACAATGTAAAAGGTATTAGCTACAGCCTTAGCCTCTTTGGGGTGTGATATCACTTCCAGGCAGTATAAAAACAAAGGACTTTGGGTAATTGGGTGTGGGTTTTCAATGCTATTCAATGGAAGAGGTTTTAGAATGGGAGTGTGCTTGAAAATGGTTTCGAAACTATAATTTCTGCCTCACTAAAAGTCATTCTCTGCTGGATGACTTTTGCCCTGGATTTCAGTGAGCTGATTCATATTCTTGAATGATAAATGGACTTTGTTATTTAAGGAATACCATTTAGGCCAAGTTTGGCACCTTTCCCAAACCTTGTTAAAGTTTCATTCTGGAGAGAAAAATAATTCCTTTTTTCCTTGCCTTTATCAATAAAGAGTGAGTGGAAGAGTGGAAAATGAGTTCAGAACTACTATTGAAAGATATTTGGCGCGAACGTCACCCATTAAATAATGTAATGTGGTAATGGTATAATAAGATATAGAACAGATGAAAAGAAGGAAATAGTATTTACAAAAAATTATATCAAAAAAGAAGAAATAGAAGATAAGATTTTTGAATTTTTAAGTTCTATAGATTTATCAATACTAACAGAAGAACAACAACAAAAGCTCAATGCACCATTTACAATGGCTGAACTACAACAAATACTTAAAAATCAGAAAAATAACAAAGCTACTGGCCCTGATGCAATACCGGTGGAATTTTATAAATTAAATAGTAACATACTTATTTCGAATATGTTAGAGATTTTTAATAAGATAATTGCAGAAGGCAAAATACCAAAATCCTGGTCAAAAGCTTTAATAACGTTAATACATAAACCAGGAACAGAGAAGGAAAAAATTCAAAACTATAGGCCAATATCCTTACTAAACGTAGATTATAAAATTTTTGTTTCTATATACGCTTTTAGACTTAAAAATATTATGAATGGAATAATCCATGAAGATCAAAATGGATTTTTACCGGGTAGACAAATTAAAAATAATTTGAGGACAATTATAAATACATTGGAATATTATGTACAACACACAGAAAAGCAAATGGCATTAGTATTTTTAGATGCAAAAAAAGCATTTAATAATGTTGATTCACAAAATGAATTTCGGCACCAAATTTTTTAATATAATTGATGCCATATACTCAAATCAAACGGCTAAAATTATATTAAACAACAATCAAACAGAAAAGTTTGAGATACAAAGAGGAATTGCAAAATTGCAGGGTTGCCCTATCTCACCACTGTTATTTATTTTAACATTAGAAACTTTGTTAAGAAAAATAAGAACAAATAATAATATTGAAGGATTAGAGATTAAAAAAGAATCCTATAAAGTCCAGGCATTTGCAGATGATGTTGCTTTTATAATAGAAGATCCCTTAACTTCGATATCAAAATTAGTAAATTTAATAGAAGAATATGGGAGTGTTGCAGGTTTGAAAATTAATAAAAACAAGACGCAATTACTAACAAAAAATATGACGGACTTCCAGATAAAACAATTAGAAAAGCTGACAAAAATGAAGATTACAAAGAAAGTAAAATACAGTAATACCTCGTCTTACGAACTTAATTGGTTCCAGGACGAGGTTCGTAAGGTGAAAAGTTCATAAGATGAAACAATGTTTCCCATAGGAATCAATGGAAAAGCCAATAATGCGTGCAAGCCGATTAGGAAAATCCAAAACATTAAGGCTTTTTTAAAAAAAACCTGCCGGAAGACGAAGCTGAGGCGAACGGAGTGGGGGGAGGGACAGCGAGAGGTGGCAAGAGGTGGCAGTCCCAATGAAGCAAGGCGAAAAGAGCCTCTCTTGATCTCCATGAGTCCCTCCCATTTTTTCCCACCCTGTCCTGCATCTTTCTCCCCTCTTGATCTCCATGGGTCCCTCCCATTTTTTCCCACCGTCCTGCACCTTTCTCCCCTCTTGATCTCCATGGGTTCCTCCCGTTTTTTCCCACCCTGTCCTGCACCTTTCTCCCCTCTTGATCTCCATGGGTTCCTCCCGTTTTCCCCCCACCCTGTTCTGCACCTTTCTCCCCTTTTAACAGCTTGTGAGAAAATGGAAAAGGTTTTTTTTATAAAAAACTGGTCTTACTACACTTGTAGTTTTCCTGTAATAAAGCACATCCATCTAAGATGAGTTGTTCATTTTAGCAAATGTTCTTCTCTTATTTGTTATATGTAAATTTGTTCTATTTGATGAAGTAGTGTGATGCTAATACTCTATTTGGCTAAATACTGTATGTGCTTTCACAAAGGTGTAAACAATAGGGGATTGCAGAATCTTTCAAAACACAGACAGATGAAAATGTCATCTACGAATTAATCTGGACTTGTGAGAGCCAAAAAGTTTGGGTTGTTCCTAAGAATTATATTTCTGTCATTTAATTTCAATACCATATTTACCGTATTTTTCGGTGTATTAGACGCACCCCTTTCCTCCCTCAAATAGGCTGAAAATTAGGGTGTGTCTTATACACTGGATGTAGCTTCCCCCCCCCCCCAGCCTTAACTAGCTGCTAACCCAGCTCTTACCTTGCAGTCTCTTTCATTGTTTCTCTCTGTGAAGAATGTTTTCCATGCCCTAAGTCTTTGCAGGGTTTGTTTCATTACTCTAACTTACTCTGAGTAAGTTTCTTTCTAGCCCTAACCAGGTACTAACGATGTTCCCAGCTCTTACCACTTGCAAGCTCTTTCAATGTTAATCTCTGCCAAGAATGTATTCCAAAACCTGTCTTCGTAGAGTTTTTTTTTTCATTTACTTGCTCCAGATATTTCTTTCTAGCCCTAACCAGGTGTTATTAATGTATCCAAGCTCTTTCATTGTTACTCTCTGCAAAGAAGAATGTTTTCCACGTCCTAAATCTATGCAGGGTTTTTTCCATTGCTCTACTTGCAATGCAAGGAAGCTCTGAGGAAGGTATCGGCTGTGGTGTGAGTTCAGATGGGGAAGGGTAGCTTTCCACCTGGTTCTTTTCTTTTAAAGAGAGAGAGAAAAAAAGGGGATGGGCGAATAACAAGCTTCTCTAGAGAAAGAAATGTGTATCTCCCATCAATTGCAATGTAAAGACAGACAGACAGACAGACAGAAAGACAGACAGACAGACAGACAGACAGACAGACAGACAGACAGACAGACAGACAGACAGAATTACGCTGCAATTGATGGGAGATATACATTTCTTTCTCTAGAGAAGCTGGTTATTTGCCCAACCCCTTTTCTCTCTCTCTCTCTCTTGAAAAGAAAAGAACCTGGTGGAAAGCTAGCCGCCCCCAGCTGAACTCACACTACAGCCGATCCCAGGTGCATAATCTTCATCAGATTTTCCTCAGCTGGGATTGGCTTCCCACTCGTGGCTGCTATGTCTTCAGAGGCTGGAGCTGTCATGCAGTTGCTGAGCGATGCCAGCTCTAAGTCCAGCTAGAGCAGAAGGGGGTATGAATCTGAACTGTGGGGTGGGTGGGTATGGGGGGGGGAGAGAAAGAACCAGGAAGAGAGCCGAGTCTGGCATGACTGATGGAGGAATTCTGGGAGTTGAAGACCACAAGTCTTAAAGCTGCAAGTTGGAAGATCCCCAAGTTAGAGGTTAGGAGTGCAAGGATCTTCAAACCTGGCAAGTTTAAGGCTTGTGGACTTCAACTCCCATTTCTGAGCTAGCAGAACTGGTGGAGGAATTCTGCGAATTGAAGTCCATAAGTCTTGGAGCTGTCAAGCTATCACGGAAAAAAGAATTCTGAACCAAATGGTGTAGTATTATATTGTGTAATAAAATACCAGTGTAGCAGAATACTTTTTATAACCATGTATACTTTTTAAAACCATGTACACTTTTTACAAACTTCAAACCTGGCAGCTTCAAGACTTATATAGAAGGTATAAATATAAAGATATAAATAGAAGGTATTTGAGGTTTCTTTTTTTTAAAAAAGAATTGTACCTAAAAGATATATGCTTATTAAGTTGCACTGAGGGTATATGGTGTCATATGTGTTTTTATTGTGAAGAAAAATGTAAAAAATGTTTATTTTTCACTTTTTAAATCTTTATATCAAAGTTTATGGACTTCAATTCCCAGAATTCTTCCAACAGTCCTGCTAGCTCATCATATTGATTATGAATATGAAATAATATATAATGAATGTATGATTTGATATTTTATTGTAAATGTAAGTAAATATGGAACCTCTAGGGGGTAAGGGTTTTTAGTTATGAGAAAAACAGGGAGTAAGAAAAAAAGGGAATGATGAATAAAGAAAACAAGGATGAAAAAGAAGCACCACAACTTAGATTTAAGAAATTAGACATATAATATCTAGTAGAGAAAGTTAATAATAGCGGTGAATTTAATTGGAAGATAATTTGTGTAATCCAGATGATAAAACTAGGTAAAGGAGGCAGCAAGAGTTAAATACCAAAAGTTACCAAAAGTAAAGATATAAATAGAAGGTATTTGAGGTTTCTTTTTTTTTAAAGAATTGTACCTAAAAGATATATGCTTATTAAGTTGTACTGAGGAAATATGGTGTCATATGTGTTTTTATTGTGAAGAAAAATGTAAAAAATGTTTATTTTTCACTTTTTAAATCTTTATATCAAAGTTTAGAATAATAAAGACTATCTTGCAGTTCAATTAATTGTGAGATGTATAGAAAAAATGTTGAATCGAGGATTATCACATATAATATGTTTCATTACCTGTTTATAAAGTAACTGCTCATTTTCCCGAGCGTAACAGAAGAGAATGTCAGTAAGAATTTTCCTCACATTTTCTTCCTGGAAATACTGCATTTCAGGAAATCTGATTAACCAAAACAAAAAAAACACAACAACCTTAATATAAATGACAAAGCTCAAAATGTTTTAGGATTATAATAGGTTTCAATTGTTAGATTTCTTTCTTTTTTACTCAATGAACCTCCAATGAGTACACTATTCATTCAGAGTGCTTTGCCATCAAACACAAGAACATTTCTGATATATTTTGTAATTGAAAATATAGGTGATTTATTTATTTCATATATTACCACGCTCTATATTATTTCTAGAAGAATAAATTTCTATGAAACTGCAACACAGACTGATGGGAGCCTGTTTACAGTAATATGGAAGAAAGTTTATCAAAAATCAATAGAATGTGCTACAGCAAGAAATATAAAAATCAAAGAATAAAACAGAAAACAAATTGAGAAGATTATTATTCATTTCATTTTGGAAGTTCTGAATGCTAGAAAAGAGTTGAGAACTGAACAGACCCTCCCATTTTTTCCTTAAATTTCAATCATTCTAATCTAGACTAGTGAGAAAATATAATATTAAAATAGAAATTAACAGGATAATTTGTTCAGATGGCAAGAAGCAACCACCTAAGATGCATATACAATATTTTTTTTATTTACTAAATAAATTTTAGTATTTTTTTAAAAAAAAAACAACCCACATTTTCCCTAAACATATCATGCTGTCTGTCAAAGTAAGAGTTCAATATTTTTACAATGGCTCTAAAACTAGCAAAACTATCCTTTTTCAAATTTTAATTCCACAATTATATTTATAGATATTTATATAATCTTAAACATTCTGAACTGTTCCCCTTTAAAAATACCATCTGCGAACATTTTCATGAAAGCATACTCAGATTTTAATTATGCATCTAACAGCATAAATATATCTGAAAACTCAGCTTAAGTATAAGGCATACAATATAAAGTAATAAGGAATGTCAATATTTCCTGGTCACTGTTTTGTTACTTATGTCTATTAATTTTATAAATAAAAAAATCAATCATACCAACTTGCATTTTAAAATCCATAGGAACTATTTTCTTATCCCTAATTTCAGTATAGAACTATGGTATAATCATAACAGAAAGATACTGTACTAGATAAATAGTAATTGAGCTTAATTCGAATTACTTAATGCAATCACAGTTCTCTCTCTGACAAAATATTTTCCGGATCTGATTTCTAGCTTTGATAAGTTCCTTAACCGGAATGACCCTGGGCTACGGAGATGAAAGAACGTTCACAATGATAATAAGGAATACTTAAAGAAGGAGTCTTTGGCAGTAGGAAAACTATCTACAAAAATAGCAATGCTAAATTCCTCTACATGAATGACATTTCTCACTAATTACTCATTACTTTTTATTGATTAAGTGTTAGGAATTATAGAAAATCATCTGTTCAGTCTTGCATTATAAACATAATCTAATCACAAGATCTGTGAGTTACTCTCATTCTTTTTTTATTTCTCATAGAAACTCTTTTAAAAATACAGTGGTACCTTAAGATACGAACTTAATTGGTGCCGGGGGGAGGTTCGTAAGACGAAAGGTTCGTAAGACGAAACATTGTTTCCCATAGGAAACAATGTAAAGTCAATTAATCC
This sequence comes from Erythrolamprus reginae, assembly GCF_031021105.1. Classification (NCBI taxonomy): domain Eukaryota; kingdom Metazoa; phylum Chordata; class Lepidosauria; order Squamata; family Dipsadidae; genus Erythrolamprus; species Erythrolamprus reginae. The sequence goes on from NC_091963.1 coordinate 49,008,810, forward strand.
GTGCAACCAAAACCCCCCCCCGCAAAAAACGGCTTTCCGCGACTGCTGGGAAGCGGCGCGGCTGTTTTAAAAGGTGACAGCCGGCCTGGGGGGCTTCCCAGCACAGGGTTCGGGGGTGCTGGGAAGCCCCCCAGGCCGGCTGTCACCTTTTAAAACAGCCGCGCCGCTTCCCAGCTGTCTCCTGAAGCCGAACGCGGAAGTTCGGCTTTGGTGTTTGGCGTTCGGAGACAGCTGGGAACCCAGCGGTCTCCCGAACGCCGAAACCGGAAGGGGCAAGGTGGGGGGGGAGAACGGGAGGCTCAGCATTCCGTCAGTCACAGCGCTGGCTGTCAACTTTTCTTTTTAGCACTGGGGAGGCAAGTCAGCTCCTGCCCAGTTTTAAAAAGAAAAGTTGACAGCCAGCGCTGCGGCTGACGGAATGCTGAGCTTCCCGTTCTCTCTCCGCCCCCTCGCCCCTTCGCCCCCCTGTGTTCCTAGGAGAAGTGCTGGTGAGGAGCAGAAGGTCTGTCTTGCCTCAATCCCCAGCACTTCTCCTAGGAACACAGGGAGGCGAAGGGGCGAGGGGGGGGGAGAGAGAACGGGAGGCTCAGGAAGGGAGCTCGGGAAGGAGCCCACGGTCAGTCGGCTGCGGGCGGGAGGAAGGCGATTGTTCCGCTGCCGCCAGCATGGCCTGGCTGGCAGCAGAAGATGTAACGGAGCCCACGGGGGATTCGCCTTCCTCCCACCCGCAGCCGACTGATCGTGGGCTCCTTCGCAACCTCGGAGAGCTTCCAGGGCATGAAAGCTCACGAAAACCAGGAAGCTCTCCGAGGTTGCGAAGGAGCCCACGATCAGTCGGCTGCGGGCGGGAGGAAAGCGAATGCCACGGGGCTGGGCTCGGCTCCCCCCTCGGCTCCCCCCCTTACAAGCCCCGCCGCGGAAGGCTCCATTCTGTTCCCTGAATGGAGACCGCCGGCCGCTCAATCGGGCCGGCAGGGAACAGAATGGAGCCTTCCGCGGCGGGGCTGGTAAGGGGGGGAGCCGAGGGGGGAGCCGAGCCCAGCCCCGTGGCATTTGCTTTCCTCCTGCCCGCAGTTGACTGATCGTGGGCTCCTTCGCAACCTCGGAGAGCTTCCTGGTTTTCATGAGCTTTCATGCCCTGGAAGCTCTCCGAGGTTGCGAAGGAGCCCACGATCAGTCTCGGCTGCGGGCGGGAGGAAAGCGAATGTCACGGGGCTGGGCTCGGCTCCCCCCCTTACCAGCCCTGCCGCGGAAGGCTCCATTCTGTTCCCTGCCGGCCCGATTGAGCGGCCGGCGGTCTCCATTCAGGGAACAGAATGGAGCCTTCTGCGGCGGGGCTGGTAAGGCAGGGAGCCGAGGGGGGAGCCGAGCCCAGCCCCTTGGCATTTGCTTTCCTCCCGCCCGCAGTTGACTGATCGTGGGCTCCTTCGCAACCTCGGAGAGCTTCCTGGTTTTCGTGAGCTTTCATGCCCTGGAAGCTCTCCAAGGTTGCGAAGGAGCCCACGATCAGTCAACTGCGGGCGGGAGGAAAGCGAATGTCACGGGGCTGGGCTCGGCTCCCCCCCTTACCAGCCCTGCCGCGGAGGGCTCCATTCTGTTCCCTGCCGGCCCGATTGAGCGGCCGGCGGTCTCCATTCAGGGAACAGGATGGAACCTTCCGCGGCGGGGCTGGTAAGGGGGGGAGCCGAGGGGGGAGCCGAGCCCAGCCCCATGGCATTCGCTTTCCTCCCACCCGCAGTTGACTGATCGTGGGCTCCTTCGCAACCTCGGAGAGCTTCCTGGTTTTCGTGAGCTTTCATGCCCTGGAAGCTCTCCGAGGTTGCGAAGGAGCCCACGATCAGTTTCGGCTGCGGGCGGGAGGAAAGCGAATGTCACGGGGCTGGGCTCGGCTTCCCCCCTTACCAGCCCCGCCGCGGAAGGCTCCATTCTGTTCCCTGCCGGCCCGATTGAGCGGCCGGCGGTCTCCATTCAGGGAACAGAATGGAGCCTTCCGCGGCGGGGCTGGTAAGGGGGGGAGCCGAGGGGGGAGCCGAGCCCAGCCCCGTGGCATTCGCTTTCCTCCCGCCAGCCCCTCAAGTTGGATGCACCCTCGCTGGCCCGCTCGGCCGCACCTCCTCGCCCGCCGCCCGCCCAGGATGCAGACCTGCTGCCTCGCCCCACGCCCGCCGATCCTGCGCCTCCTGCTTTCCCCCCCCCCAGCCAAAAATACAAAGGCTGTCAGCCGCCGCCCGTGGAGCAATGGGAAGCTGAAGCCGGCGGCGGTTTCAGACTCCCTTTGCTCCAGGCTGCTCTGCCCTGCCTGTCAGACCGTCTTTGTGTTTTTCGCTGGGGGGAGGAGAGCAGGAGGACCTTCCTGACTCCCTCCCCCAGCGCCGGACCTCCTGCCCTCTCTCCCAGACAAAACCCCAAAGTGGCCTCCCGAACCCGGAAAGAAGCCCCGCCACCGGCTGTCACCTTTTAAAACAGCCGGGCGGCTTTCCAGCAGCCTCCGAACGCTGAACCCGGAAGTTCGGGTTTGGCGTTCGTAACATGAAAAAAGTTCATAGGAAGAGGCAAATTTTTTCTGAACCCCGGGTTCGTATCACGAGTTGTTCGTAAGACGAGGGGTTCGTATCTTGAGGTACCACTGTACATATAATTATATTTTAATGTAACATATAATCAGTGAAGGGCTACCAAAACGTTACTTCCACACTGTGGGTGTGGCTTATTTTGTGGGTGTGTCTTGATGGTCATGTGACCTGGTAGGAGTGGCTTATCAGACATGTGACCAGGAGAAAGTGGCTTGACAATCAACAACATCATCATCACCATCTTCATCATTTATTTATTTATTAGATTTGTATGCTGCCCTTCTACGAAGACTCGGGGCGGCTCACAAGATACAATATGAACAATGCAACAACAAATCTAACTAATTAAAAAATTACAAACTAAAATCCCAATATATTAAAATCAGTCAGCCAATTCATTCACAACCACTCATCATGTTTAGTAAAGGGGGTGGGGTTGATCTAATTGCTCCATGCCTGGCGACATAAATGAGTCTTAAGACTCTTGCGAAAGGCGAGGAGGGTGGGGGCAGTGCGAATCTCTGGAGGGAGCTGATTCCAGAGGGCCAAGGCCGTCACAGATAAGGCTCTTCCCCTAGGCCCCACTAAATGACACTGTCTGGCTGAGGGGTCCCGGCTTCTTCCAAGGACAGCTAGAGCTAGAGGAGAAGACTGGACTATAGTTATTAAGTACAGCTGGGTCGAGAGAAGCCTTCTTGAGGAGGGGGCACAGAAGTGCCTCATGCGACATGACCAAGGATTTTCCAACAACTTCAAAACAATGTCCATATCAATGGACTCAAAACAGGCAGGTCATTGAATTCACCCACATCCTAGAAGTGATCAGCTATAGAACAGTGAAATGACAGAAACATCTCACTTAGAATTTTGAAAACATATTTTAAGCATTGTTGTAAAGGTGCCTTCATAATCATGAATAATAGCCACTCACAAAATAAACACGTACTCAAAGGCAACAAACTAAAGTGTTCCTTGCTACTTTCACAGCCACAAAGTTTGCTGATGACACTAAATTGTTCCAGGTAGTGAAAAGTGAAACTGATTGTTGGGAGCTCCAGAGGATCTTTCGAAATTGAGTGGGCAACAAAGTGGCAAATGCATTTTAACCTAAACAAGTGCAAAGTTATGCACATCAGGGCAAAGAACCCCTTTTTTATCTACCAACTAATGGGGATCAAACTTTCTGAGACAACCCAAGAAAGGGATCTTGGGGTTTTGGTGGACAGCAGCAGTAAAAAAGCAAATTCCATGCTTGGCATGATTAGGAAGGGAATTGAAAATAAGTCGGTAATTGTTGTACAGTGATTCCCCGGTTATTGCGTTCCCGACCATTGCGAACAGGCTAATTTGCGATTTTTCAACCCGGAAGTCAAAACACCATCTGCGTATGCGTGCCCGTTTTTCTATGGGCACGCATGCGTAGATGGCGCCGGGCAGATCAGCTGCTGGGCGGCTTCCCTGGGTCTTCCCCCTCTTGCTGGCGGGAGGGCGAAGCCCCCCCAGCACCCGCTCGCCCGCCGTTTGCCCGGCCACCCGCCGTTCACCGCTCGCCCGCCCTTCGCCCGGCCACCCGCCCTTCGCCGCTCGCCCGCCCTTCGCCCTTCACCCGGGAAGTCTGCCAGGAGTCAGCGGAGAAGCCGCGCGCCTGTTTTAAAACGACGTTTTAAAACACGCGCGCCGCTTCGCAGCTGTCTCCTGAAGCCGAACGCTAACTTCCGCGTTCGGCTTCAGGAGACAGCTGCGAAGCGGCGCGCGTGTTTTAAAACGTCGCAGCCGGCCTGGGGGGCTCGGGGGCAAGCCCCCGAGCCCCCCAGGCCGGCTGCGACGTTTTAAAACACGTGCGCCGCTTCTCCGCTGACTCCTGGCGAACTTCCCCGCTTTAGGAGTCAGCGGAGAAGCGGCGCACCTGTTTTAAAATGATCGGAGCCGGCCTGGGGGGGCTTTCCAGCAACCCCCAGGCCGGCTCCGATCGTTTTAAAACAGGTGCGCCGCTTCTCCGCTGACTCCTAAAGCGGGGAAGTTCGCCAGGAGTCAGTGGAGAAGTCTCGCTGCTGCGACGGAAGTAAAAACACCATCTGCACATGCGCAGATGGTGTTTTTACTTCCGCAGCGCTACTTCGCGAAAACCCGCTCATTGCGGGGGGTCCTGGAACGGAACCCTCGCAATGATCGAGGGATCACTGTATTGCCTCTGTACAAATGGATGGTGAGAACACACTTGGAGTACTGTGTACAGTTCTGGTGACCGCACCTCAAGAAGGATATAATGGAACTGGAAAAGGTGCAAAAAAGGGCAACAAGAATGATCAAGGGAATGGAGCATCTCCCTTATGAAACCAGGTTGCAACGCCTTGGTCTCTTCAGCCTTGAAAGACGGCGTTTAAGGGGTGACTTGATCGAAGTGTATAAAATCATGCATAGGATAGAAAAGGTGGATAGAGAAAAATTATTTTTGTCTATCACACAATACTAGGACAAGGGGGCACTCCCTAAAGCTCATAGGTAAGAAATTGAGGACAAATCAAGGGAAATATTTCTTCACCTAGAGGGCAATCCCTAAAGCTCATAGGTAAGAAAGTGAGGACAAATCAAGGGAAATCTTTCTTCACCCAGAGGGTTGTTGGTTTATGGAATTCACTTCCAGAAGAGGTCATGACAACTGTCAGCCTGGATACCTTCCATGCAGGATTGGACAGATTCATGGATGCCAAGTGTATCGGTGGTTATTGAAACGGATGTCCATGTACCGCCTCTATGTTGCTTGAGGAAGGCAGGATTCCCTTGAGTACCATTTGTTGGTGGTCAGGGTAAAGGGAGGGTCTTGACTTCTCTTTCTGCTCAAGATCCCCATGAAGAATTGGTGGGCCACTGTGTGACGCAGAATGCTGGACTTGATGGGGTTTGGCCTGATTCAGCATGGCTCTTCTTATGGTCTTATGTTCTAAGTGAACATTCCAAACTACTCAATTCCACATAAGAGTCTTAACCCTCCTTCCTGCAGACTACCCAAAAAAAGAAAGGTTTCTGGCAAAACATTAGGTTTCAAGCATTATTCATTTTATTTTCTAGAGTAGGGGTCCCCAAACTTGGCAACTTTAAGACTTGTGAATTTCAACTCCCAGAATTCTCCAGCCAGCTATGAAGAACTCTGTTCTAGAGAATACTATAGCCATTCGGAAAGGAAGCGGAGGTAGAAACCCAGAACACATAGAATTAATTCTTATCTTATCAGATCTTATCTCCTTATACTTTTTCTAGACACTTTTGTTTGTAGCAGAATCGCCGGCTTTGGGTTTTTTTAAATGCTTTCAGGAAGAACTCAGAGGATGCCCAAAAAGATGCCACCCATTTTCCTTTAACATCTTTCGGTGCAAACTAGGTGCTCTGGGGTGGAGCTCCATTTTCGCTACCCCACTGTGTTCTTCTCCATCCGGGCAGTAGCCCACCCCTGAATATAGTACTGATTTATAATAAAACTATTTACATGAAAAGGTAAATTAGAAAATAAAAAAAATATTTGGCTATGCAGGATAGGCAATCTGGTGCTCTGAGCAACAATATATCTGTGGGTCTCTCCCAGGATCCCTGCCTCATCCGATTTTATTTTTTAGGTTTTTTCAAAACACAGCTAGTGACTATGCTGCATTAAGATGTCAACTTATATAATAAACTGTACAAACTCATATAAAATAAAGATGTCTGACAAAAACACCTGTCATAAACTAAGGTAGTAAAGAAAAAAATAGAAAGCTGCAGGGGATTTGACAAAAGATCACTACTGTATATATTGGGAATTGGACATTTTATAACTGTCTGTACCCCTTATCCTTCAGGGGAGCCATTTTAGAGCTTCTGATGATATATATTGTTTTTCAAAGAAACGTTAAAAATCCCACTAATCAAAAAAGATTGTATGCAACTGATCTTCTTTTTGTTTCACTGAAACCAGGTATTTAAGTTATGAGTAAATTATGCTATTCTTTCAGATAAGGAAGAAAAGCATACAGATTTTAGAGCTACAATATGACCTATAAGCCAAACTTTTCTTCAAACCCTTATAAGTGTTGAATGACAGTTCTAGCTGTCCATATCTAAGTCCCAAACTGGGAAATGTATTGCATAGAAATGAAATGTTATAAAATGTTTAATAATGATGCTTACGTTCGTTTTACATCTTGTTCAATCATGCTTCGAAGTTCTTTATCCTGAAAAAATTTGTTCCAAAGACTCTGCAAAAGGATAAATTATTATTTGAAAGACGGTCAATACATCAGGGACAAAAAAAACCCTCCAAAAATGAACTGGCAGTTGCAAAACTACCACTAAACTACTGCAATTGATAGGTGTTGTACGAAGGGCATACAATATCTATCAGTATGTAGTTGCTAGGAGATGAAAAATAAAACAAACACCTGAGGGCACATATCAATAAAATAAGCCATCCTATTTTGCACAAAGAAGTCATTTTTTTCCTATATAAGCCCTGTTTTTTAGAACCCAGACAAAACATCCTCTTCAATCAGAACCTCAGTTATGTCTGTCATGATGCTCACATTAAGCCATCAATGTTCTTCTAAAAATCAAACATTAAAAATCCTGAATTATATGATATTGAAAAATTGCAAACATTCTACTGCTGTCTGATAGAAAGAATGAATATCTCAAAAGAATCACCTTTGGATTTTAGCTAATAAACTGGATAAGCTGCCTACTATTGTTACAATTTTAAAGTATTCTGCACATGGAGTATATATGTATGTATAGATGTACATACATACTGCATTCATATATGTATATCTATATATTTATGCAGACATATATGTGCTTTTTGTCTAATTTTCCCTTCCAGTTGCTGATACTGTTGCACAATTGTTTTGTCCAGGGATAAAACAGCATGACTGTTTTATTCAGGAATGTTGATCTGTAACTTTAGCTATAAAATTTTTCATTTTAATATTTCTGATTTTGGTTTTTTGGTTTTATGACAGTTGTAATGTGTAACTTATTCTGATTTTAAAATGATGCTTAGTCGGACTATGCAATAGTTTTAAAACACTTCAACAATTATTGCCAAAGTCGGAAGTGTTTACTCATCATCAAGTTATTTCTCCCTTTTTCATAGTACTCTTTCTTTCTATCTTACATCAGTATGAGCAAAAATCAAACTTTCTGAAAAACACTATGACTTTAAACTGGCCAGAATCACACTTAACATCACTGTGTAAACATGGTTTCTGTTCTTCAATGCAGAAATCATGTTATACTACAGAATCTCCAGCTAGATCTACATCACAACAGAAAATTGAAGGACAAGTTTTATTATGCAGAGAATATAGTAGTTTAAATGATGCCTAACCCAAAAAGAACTACAACAAAAGCTTGAATATAATTTTATGAAGTCTGTACAACTTTCTGGGTTTTTAAAATTTGCCTTCAGTTACAGGAAACACTGCTTAATATTATTCCTTTTATTTCATTGGTTATTTAAAAAGACAACATATATTTCATTGGTAAGAATGGAAAACTTGGTGGTTAAGTTAGTCTGTTCCAAAATTAAGCAAACAGTTTTATTTGCTGAAAAATAACAAAAAGGTTAAAAAGTCATTGACTTTTTAACAACATCATGGTTACATGTCATTTTTATAGTAATAAATTGCTCTCTAGGCAATCAATTCTGAAGCTGACATTGTGAAGGGACACAATCATGTGACATCATTGTTTACAATCATGATGCTTAGCAATCAAAATTCCTATCCCAATTATCATTAAGCATCATGATTGTAAACAATGATGTCACATGATTGTGTCCCTTCACAATGTCAGCTTCAGAATTTTTGTTTAGTGAAACTCATAGTGTTATTAAGTAAACATCATGGAATCACCATTGTGACCTCTTTCCAACTTTCCAAATTGACTTTTGCTTATTGGAAGCTAGCAGTGAAGGTTGAAAACGACAATCATGTGACTCAAAAATGCAATGTTGCAATTGTGAGCTTCGCTGCCTTGGGCATGTTGTGAGAATGGATGATGGGTGGATTCCGAAAGATCTCCCTTATGGTGAATTAGTGCAGGGAAAGTACTTCAGAGGGAGACCACAGTTGCGATATAAGGATATCTGTAAGAGGGATTTAAAGGCTTTGGGAATGGATATTAACAGCTGGGAAACCTTTACCTCTGATGGTTCAGCTTGAAGGCTAAAAATGCAGTATGGCCTTCTCCATTTCAAGGAGACACTTGTTCGGCAGGCTGAGGTAAAGAGGCAGTCCCAGAACCAGCAAAATCTGGGAGCCAAGCAGGGAACAGTATGGTTCTGCGCTCAGTGTGGAAGGGATTGCTACTCTCGGACTGGCCTTTTTAGCCACATTAGATGCTGTTCTAGGAACTCTTTCAAGAGCAGGATACAATAGTCTTTCAAGACTGAAGGTTGCCATATAACTGTGAGCTGGGCAATAAGTGTACAGATAATAATCACATGACTAAAGGATGCTGATCATAAATATGAGGACCTGTCATAATTATCACTCATTCCAAAGCTACAATGAGTGATAACATTCATCACTCATTTTAAATTTTAACTGTGCAACCTTTATTCCTTGGGTGACCTTGCTGGACTTACATTATCTTGATAAACTTCTTGGGATTCTTGGCCTATACATTTTAGAAACATTCACCAGAATGATGAGGTAGTATAAGTTTTTGGCATGGGGGAGTCAGGTGTGTGTTGATGGTACATTATCCAACAAAAATAGTTCTTAGTGTTTTATTACTTTTAATAGACTTGCAATATACCTAGAGAACCTTACTATGCAATAGCTTAAATGTTTAACATATAAACTTTTAGATCACATTTTAAAAATGATTTTTATGTAGTCAAAAAATACAAGTGCAACTTGGTTACCCCTTCATCCTGTGAAAGTGGATTGTTGATAATTAAGTCTTGCTGTCCAGCTTTCCGGGGGTTTGTAATATGCTGTAAATAGGAAAAAGGCATTAATGTAGTAGCACTTAAGGCATAAGGAAAATATGAACTCAAAAATAAATAAATTTCTTTTAAGCTTTACTTACAACCTCTTTTACATTATTATATAATGCTCTTGACTTTATTGTTTTTGTAATCCAATGATTTCTATCAGAAGGTAGAATATTCAAAAATAGCTGAAAGGAAACAAAATGTGAATCAGAAAAATAAACATCATTTTTAACTTTAATATTTTCTAAATATTTTATTTTTTCATATAAGATCATTAAAACAAATTGCCTATAATGACTGAAAACATTATTTTATGTCAATCATTTTTGTGATTAATGGGGAAAAGAATTAAATAATAACAATTGAAAATAAGCTGCTTTAATATGTTTATCTGATAGTCAAAGCATATAAAATATCTAAGTAGTCTTACCATATATGGTTCCTTTTCTTTTATAATTTATGTGGTAATTCTAAAGATAGAATTTAAAGTTTAAAAGCCCTTAAAATAGGGTCCTTACCTTTTCCAAAAAAACATAATTACTTTATGCTTCGATGCAATTATTGATTTCAAAATATATACTGTATTTTTCAGAGTATAAGACACACTTTTTTCTTCCCCAAAAGAGGCTGAATATTCAGGTGCATCTTATACTCTGAATGCAGCTTTTTTCAAAGCTTTTTCTCCCGAGCCCTAACTACGTGCTAACGACCTTCCCAGTTTTTATCTTGCAAGCTCTTTCATTGTTACTGTCTGTGAAGAATGTTTTCCAAGCTCTAAGTCTTTGCAGAGTTTTTTCATTACTCTAACTTGCTCCAAGTAAGTTTCTTTCCAGCCCTAACCAGGTGCTAATGATGTTCCCAGCTCTTACAGCTTGCAAGCTCTTTCATTGTTACTCTCTGCTAAGAATGTTTTCCAAGTCCTGTCTTTGCAGTATTATTTTCATTGCTATAATTTGCTCCAAATGTTTCTTTCCAGCCCTAACCAGGTGCTAATGATGTTCCCAGCTCTTACCCGCTTGCAAGCTTTTTCACTGTTACTCTCTGCGAATAATGATTTCCAAACGCCCTAACCGGGGGATAAAATAATGTGCTGAAACTGACCAGACTAAGGATGCTACCCAGATGACTATCTGGTAAGCAGATTCTTTTCCCTATTTTCCTGCCCAAAAACTAAGGTGCGTCTTATATTCTGGTGCATCTTATACTCCGAAAAATATGGTAAATTAAAATACTGGTTTATATAACTTAAATGAAATAATGTATTGTAATATAACACAATACAACATAATTAAAAAAATTTAAAAGGTCTAATGAAAATAGAAAAATTTTAAAACTTTGGACTTACCGTATTTTTCGGTGTATAAGACGCACCTTTTTACCTCAAAAAGGCATGTCAAAAAACCAGGTGCGTCTTATACACCGGATGTGGGGAGGATCAGCAGCTGTGGGGGCTATCTCCAAGGCTGACTGTCAGTTGTCGGCTGGAGGCCGGCGGCTCAGCCCCGGGGATGAGAGGGGCATGTGGCACCAGCTTCAGAGAAGCAGGCAGGTGTCCCCGTAATGAATCCAGCTGGCAGAGGAGCCCGTGAGGTGGCTTCGATCATTCGGCAGGACGGGGCTCAGCTCCATCAGCCTCCACCCCAATATCCTGCCTTCGGGGGCACCTTTGGGAGGGTGCAGAGACCGGCAAAGGCGCTCCGAGCAAAGCTGCCTCAGCTCGGGAATTCCAGAACTGGCGCCCTCTGCTTGGAGCGCCTTCACTCACCGCTTCACCCACCCAAAGGCGCCCCCGAAGGCAGGAAATTGGGGTGAGGGTTGATGGAGCCGAGCCCTGTCCTGCCAGATGATTGAAGCCGCCCTGCAGGCTCCTCTGTCGGCTGGATGAGTTGAGAGGACAATGCCCCCCTCAGGAGCAGCCTTGGCACGCATCCCTTTAGCCCGGGAGCTGCTGGCACGATTGAACTTCTCTGGCACGAGCAGGTAGAACGAGACAGCTTACTTCACCCAGCGAGGGAAAGAGGCAGGGTGGTGCTGGAGGAGGAGGGGGGGGAGGAGCTGTGGCCGTAGCCACAGATTACTCTCCCTTTATCTGCCAGGCCAGCCTGGGATCTCTTCTGACCCCTTGGGCTGTGTCCCATTTTATTTCCCCAACGTTTTGGGGCGGGGAGGAGAGCCATTATTTCTCTGCAACCCTCCATTCCCCCCCCCACTTTTTTCATGTGGGAGGAAAAGTGAGCTACACACACACACCTCTGGCAATCTTTTCCAACCTCTGCAAGTGGTGTGTGTGTGTGTGTGTGTAGCTCACTTTTCCTCCCACATGAAAAAGTTTTCCAAGAGGAGCAAGAAAGAAAAACTTTGTGGAAATAAAATGCCTGCCTGATCCAACGGAGGTGGGTACTGTAGTTGCTTCCCCCCAAGATGCATCTTAGCACTTGCAACTCTTTTTTGAGGCATTTGCAGTTGCTATAGCAAACGAGGTTGATTCAAGACTGGGGAAAAGATTTGCAAGTGCCGAGCTGCTGCGCTGCTCTCTTCGGCATCTCTCTCATTTGGTAGGTTAGTCACGCCCACCTTTCCTTCCCCCTCCCACCGCCCCCACTCTCGACATGGAAAGGGGAAAGACGCAAATAGATAAGAATAGATAAAGATGTGTTCCCAGTTTATAACTTTCTGGTAAATCTTACAGCTTCACCTACTGTCTTGAGGAAAACGGGAGTTTCGCTGAATCTTTAATGCTCTAAAACGGGGATCTCCAACCTTGGCAACTTTAAGACTTGTGGACTTCAACTCCCAAAGTTCATCAGCCAGCAAAGGTGGCTGAGGAACTCTGGGAGTTGTAGTCCAAAACTCTTAAAAGTTGCCATGGTTAGAGACCCATGCTCTAGAAGAACCGTTGTACATACCTGAACGGTCTTCTCAATGCACTGGAAGGAGAGTCCAACATGGGTAATTTACCAATCCTATTGGTAGAGACTGAGTTAATTTAAATATTTAAATATGAGGTAGTCACCGCCCCTTAGCAGCCCCCAATACCTCAGTTTTAAAAACGAAGCCAGTTTAAGGATAACCTGTTTATTAAACTATAATAATATAACCTCATAAAATTTGTAACTTGTAACCCCAACACTCCGGCGACCTGGCGAAACAACCATGCCGGGTGGGTTTGGACACTCCTTCCAGTGCATCGAGAAGACCGTTCAGGTATGTACAACGGTTCTTCTCCACTGCATCTGGAAGGAGAGTCCAACATGGGATATACCAAAGATTACGGCCCATGGGAGGGAAAAGGCTGAGCTACGGTCGCAGGAGTTGAATACACTTGCTGCAAAACCCGTCTCCCAAATGAAGCTTCAGCCGAAGCTATTGAGTCCAGTTTGTAATGACGTATGAAGGTTGTAGGAGACGCCCACGTAGCCGCCCTGCAAATGTCCTCAATGGACGCCTGAGTACTCCAAGCAGCCGACGTGGCTGCACTTCTGGTGGAATGCGCTGTCACCCCAGTCGGTGGTAATTGAGACCGAGCTTTGTATTTATTTATTTATTTATTACTTAGATTTGTATGCCGCCCCTCTCCGAAGACTCGGGGCGGCTCACAACATGTAGTAACAAATCATAAACAATCAGACAATTTAAAATATTTAAATATTTAAAAAACCCCATATGCTAACAGACACACACACAGACATACCATGCATAAATTAAACGTGCCCAGGGGGAGATGTTTCAGTTCCCCCATGCCTGACGGCAAAGGTGGGTTTTAAGGAGTTTACGGAAGGCAGGAAGAGTAGGGGCAGTCCTAATCTCCGGGGGGAGTTGGTTCCAGAGGGCCGGTGCCGCCACAGAGAAGGCTCTTCCCCTGGGGCCCGCCAACCGACATTGCTTAGTTGACGGGACCCGGAGAAGGCCGACTCTGTGGGACCTAATCGGTCGCTGGGATTCGTGCGGCAGGAGGCGGTCTCGGAGATATTCTGGTCCGATGCCATGAAGGGCTTTAAAGGTCATAACCAACACTTTGAATTGTGACCGGAAATTGATCGGCAACCAATGCAGACTGCGGAGTGATGGTGAAACATGGGCATACCTAGGTAGGCCCATGACTGCTCTCGCAGCTGCATTTTGCACGATCTGAAGTTTCCGAACACTTTTCAAAGGTAGCCCCATGTAGAGAGCATTACAGTAGTCGAACCTCGAGGTGATGAGGGCATGAGTGACTGTGAGCAATGAGTCCCGGTCCAGATAGGGCCGCAACTGGTGCACCAGGCGAACCTGGGCAAACGCCCCCCTCGCCACAGCTGAAAGATGTTGTTCTAATGTGAGCTGTGGATCGAGGAGGACGCCCAAGTTGCGGACCCTCTCTGAGGGGGTCAATGATTCCCCCCCCCCAGGGTAATGGACGGACAGATGGAGTTGTCCTTGGGAGGCAAAACCCACAGCCACTCCGTCTTATCCGGGTTAAGCTTGAGTCTGTTGACACCCATCCAGGCCCCAACAGCCTCCAGGCACCGGCACATCACTTCCACCGCTTCGTTGACTGGGCATGGGGTGGAGATGTAAAGCTGGGTATCATCCGCATATTGATGATACCTCACCCCATGTTCTTGGATGATCTCGCCCAGCGGTTTCATGTAGATGTTAAATAGCAGGGGGGAGAGGACCGACCCCTGAGGCACCCCACAAGGGAGAGACCTAGGAGTCGACCTCTGACCCCCCACTAACACCGACTGCGACCGGCCAGAGAGGTAGGAGGAGAACCACTGCAGAACAGTGCCTCCCACCCCCAGCCCCTCCAGCCGGTGCAGAAGGATACCATGGTCGATGGTATCGAAAGCCGCTGAGAGGTCAAGGAGCACCAGGACAGAGGATAAACCCCTGTCCCGGGCCCGCCAGAGATCATCCATCAACGCGACCAAAGCGGTTTCCGTGCTGTAACCGGGCCTGAAACCCGACTGCCGGGGACCTAGATAATCGGCTTCTTCCAAGGACCGCTGGAGCTGGAGTGCCACCACCTTCTCAACAACCTTCCCCATAAAGGGAAGGTTGGAGACTGGACGATAGTTATTAAGGACAGCTGGGTCCAGGGAGGGCTTCTTGAGGAGGGGGCGCACAAGCGCTTCTTTATAGAGTGATGGAAAAACTCCCCTCCCCAAGGAAGCGTTGGTAATCTCCTGGGCCCAGCTCCGTGTCACCTCCCTGCTGGCCGAAACCAACCAGGAGGGACACGGATCCAGTAAACAGGTGGCGGAACTCACAGCTCCAATGGCCTTGTCCACTTCATCAGGTGTCACCAGATCAAACTCTTCCCAGACAGGTGGACAAGTACGTGCCCCAGTCACCTCGACTGACTCGTTGTCAGTCGACTCTGTTGTACAATTGGAGTCGAGGTCGGCCCGAATCCGAGCGACTTTATCAGCGAAAAACGTGTTAAAATCCTCGGCACTACTCTGCAAGGGCTCCCCAACTCCCCCCTGATTAAGAAGGGAGCGGGTCACCCTAAACAGAGCGGCCGGGCGGGATTCCGCTGATGCAATCAAGGCGGCATGGTACACGCATCTTGCCGCCTTGAGCGCCACTTTGTAAGTCTTAATAAAAGCTCTTACAAGTGTTCGATCGGATTCAGACCTACTCTTCCTCCATCGCTTCTCTAGACGTCTCTTTTGGCGCTTCAACTCCCGGAGCTCCTCGTTGAACCATGGGGCTCTACGGGGTCTAACGCCTCGGAGAGGTTGCTTCCTCAATACAATCCCTTAGCCAGCGACTGATGGATTTTGATGATACCCCAAGTCCCATTGATCGTTGGCCAAAGGACACAAATAATCTTTCAGATTTCCTGAAATGTGCAGTCTGTCTGATGTAGATTTTCAAGGCCCTCCGAACATCTACCTTGTGCCACCTCAACTCTAGAGGATGCTGCCCGTGTGTACAAAAGTCTGGCAGCACTAATTCTTGCGCCCTGTGGAACCCAGAATTAACCTTGGGAATAAATGATGGGTCTAACCTCAACACAACCCTGTCTGGGTGGAATACACACAAATCCGCCCGCGTAGACAGAGCCAACAGTTCTGACACTCGGCGTGCTGACGCGATTGCCACTAAAAAGGCTGTCTTCAGCGAGAGCAATCGTAATGGAATCGTCCTCATCGGCTCGAAAGGAGGCGCTGTAAGTGCCCTGAGTACCAGAGAAAGGTCCCATGTCGGGAATCTGTGTACTGGGGGCGAGTGAGCGTTAATTGCGCCTTTAATAAAATCCCTAATCCAAGGATGTTGTGCTAGAGAGCGAGCGTGAGGTAACTGAATGATGGTTGCCAGAGCAGCCAAGTGTCTTTTCAAGGTATTTGGAGCTAACCCTCTCTCGACCCCTGACTGCAGGAATTGTAAGATCGAAACTATTGAAGCCTCCCCTGGATTAAGGTGGTGGTTTGAACAAAATCTACAAAAGGCTGCCCATGTGGCCTGGTAGATCCTCACCGTTGATGGTCGATGAGCTGCCTGCATGGTAGAGATAACATTGTCTGGCAACAGTTGATGTTTCAGACCTGCCCTTTCAAATGCCAGGCAGTCAGTTTGAACCACTGAGGGTTCGGATGATGAACTGACCCCTGACACAGCACTATTTCGTGGTCCGGAATCCTCCATGGGGGAGACACCGACAGGGCTACTAGGTCTGCAAACCAAGGACGTCTCGGCCAATGGGGAGCTACCATTATCACCTCTGCCCCCTCCCGAATTATTTTGTCTAATACCCTTTGGACAAGACACGTTGGGGGAAAGGCGTAAAGTAGACCCTGGGACCAGGTTGACCATAGGGCATTGACCCCCTCCGCCCCTGTCACCGGGAACCGGGAGTAAAACCTCTCCAATTGGGTGTTGGCCGGGGTTGCAAAAAAGGTCCAATCGTGGAAGACCAAATCGAAGCACTATTTGTTTGAAAAGCGCTGGCTCTAATCGCCACTCCGAAGGATCTAGAGTGGCCCTGCTCAACCAGTCGGCTTGTACATTGCTGGTACCCGCAATATGCTCTGCCGTCAATGAGGCCAGATGACCTTCGGCCCAATCGAAAAGATCCGTAGTTTGAACCATGAGGCGGTGTGACTTCGTCCCCCCTTGATGGTTCAGGTGGGCCTTTGTGGCCACGTTGTCCGTTAAAATCAGGACGTGCCTGTCTAGAACCCAGGGAGCGAATGCCTGAAGAGCTAAGAAAACTGCTCTGAGTTCGAGAAAGTTGATATTGACTGGGGTTAAGTCCTCCTGAGACCATAGGCCCTGAGCCATATGAGGACCCATGTGAGCCCCCCAGCCAGACAGGCTCGCATCTGTTGTTATAATCACGCGTTCGTGGCTTTGAAGAGGGGAACCTTGGAGCAACGCCGGGGACAACCACCACCCCAGCGAATGTCTTACTGATGCAGGAAGTCTCATTTCCGGTGCGAGTGACTCACTTTGTCCCTCTGGGCAGGAAGGAGGAACCATTGGAGGCCCCTGATGTGATGCCGAGCCCATGGAACAATCCCAATGGATGAGACAAGAGTCCCGAGCAGCTTGGATAACGTTGCCAGTGGTATCTGCCGTTGTCGACGGAGACTGGTTACCAATCTCCGGATGTTGAGTAACCTCTCTGGAGTCAGGGAAACAGTGTCTTTTTCGGTGTCTATGATGGAACCCAGATGTTGGATCCTTGTGGTAGGATGAAGATGACTCTTCTCCTCGTTGACCGTGTACCCATGCCATTCCAGAGTTTCCCGTGTGAGCGCCAGATCGTGTTGCGCTTGGGCCATAGACTTGGACAGAACGATGATGTCGTCCAAGTACGCCATGACCCGTATGGACTGGGCCCTGAGATGTGCTGTCAGGATGTCCATCAGCTTCGTAAATGTACGGGGTGCTGTAGACAGGCCGAACGGCATGGCACGGTACTGGTAGTGGACACTGTTGAGACAAAACCTGAGGAATCGACGATGTGCTGGCCAAACCGGAACATGCAGGTAAGCCTCTTTGAGGTCGATAGAGGTGAGGAAATCTTTGTGCCGAACCGAGACCAGAATCGATTGCAGGGAATGCATGCGAAATCTGTGATATCGAATGAAGGTATTCAGGAATTTCAGGTTTAGGATCATCCTGAACCCCCCCGATGACTTTGGCACTAGGAACACAATGGAATAGAATCCCGTGCCCTTGGCATGTTCGGGCACCTTCTCTATAGCTTGTATGTTGAGAAGATGAGTTATCTCCAGTTGTAGATGACGTCTTTTGAGTGGGTCTCGCGTTAGCGGGCAAGTGACAAACCGTTTTGGTGGGGGCTGCAGGAACTCCAGACGCAGTCCCCGGGATATTGTGGCTATTGCCCATTTGTCGGAGGAGGTATTCCTCCAGGAGGCACTGAAACGTTGGAGTTTGCCTCCTATGGGCTGTAATGAAGCCAAGTCATTTTGTGCGTCTGAAGCCCCTCTGGTTCCCTCTGAAAGGACGCCGAGCCTGCTGGTACCCTCTGGGCCTATCCTGAAAGGCCGTGCGGTCCCCTCTAAAGGTGGGCTGGCTATACTGGTTCTGTGTGTATGTCCTATTGTTTTGTCCCGCAGACAAGGAGGAGTCCCACCGAAATGGCTGACGGCGATTGTAGGGATTGGGCCTACGCTCCTGGCGTCTGTATGCCCTAGGACGGGTCTTCCGTTTGTCCTTATCCTCAATGAGGACAGGGTCCAAAGCTTCTCCAAAGAGCTTTCCCCCTTGGTATGGAGATGAGGCCAAGTTCCACTTGGACTTTAGGTCAGCTGGCCAGCTCCGCAACCAAAGGAGGCGTCTATAAGCCAGTGTCGCTGCCATCCCTCGGGCGGAAAATTTAGCTGCGTGGAGGGTGGCATCCGCCGAAAATTCTGCCGCTGCTAACAGTTTACTGAGGTCCTGGCGCAATCTGCCTTCCTCTGGTCCAAGGCGGGCCTGCACCTCCTGCAGCCACATAATGGAGGCCCGATTAAAAACTGAAGCTGCGGTGGCTGCACGAAACCCCCAGCTGGCCATTTGATGGGATTTGCGCAGCAAAATCTCCGCCTTCCTATCATCAGGTTTTAAGCTATCGCCTGTCTCTGAGGGAACCAGGGCCTTTGATATCAAGGTCATCACCGGCTTGTCTATGGGCGGAAATTCCAACAGCTTTTCCATGTCCTCATCCAGTGTATAGAACTTTCTTTCTATAACCGAAGGCCCTTGAACTGCTGCAGGGGCCTGCCAGGGACGTTTGATGCTTTGTTGAAATATTTCAGATGATGGTACATGTTCAGTCTCGGGCTGGGGCTCCTTAAATAGCACTGCAGATGGCTTAGGATCATCAGTGGCCTCTGCTGCTTTAGTGGGACCTGGCAAGTCCACTGCCTGTTTGGCTTTATGGAGCAAAATTTTGAATAGAGGAGCTTTAAAGAGACCAGCTACCACTGGTTGTTCTGGAGCAGTCTCATCATCAGAAAAATCATATTCTTTTTCAGTGTCCTCTAAGGGTGAAGGTTCCTCCATCCAAGACCCCATCCCCGAGAGGGGCGGTGCAGCCCACAGGTTTTTGGGCTGAGTTGGGCGGGGGTGAGGAATGGTTTGGTGCACCCCCGCTGCAATCCCCTGAGAATATACATCCGATATGAGTCCCTGCAAGGCTGGGGACATTTGCTGCCAAGTGTCTGGCTGCACCCTAAGCCCAGCTGCAGTGGGTGTAAAGGTGGCTGAGGGAGCACTTCTCACTGAGTGGCTAGCAGACCCTGGCCTCGCTTGAAGTCCAGCAGGAGGATGAGGCCCAAAGGGAACTTGTCTATCAGGTGACCAGTCTCTGTCTGACAAGGTCTCTGACGGTCTCCACCCAGATTGAGGAACAGGTTGCTCTCTGGCCTGTGGCAACAACGGCCCCGGTAAAGAAGAGGGATTCCCTGGTGTCAAAAGGGCTGCCTCTAACTTCTGCTCCAATGCTTTTATCCGCCTTTCTGCCTCTTTGAGGGAGGAGGAGGAGGCCTGGGCCTTAGACTTTTCTTTAGGTTTTGACTTGCCTTTATCTACAGGCACTACACTGGGGGATGATTTCTTTTATCAGCCATATTTACTCACAATTTTCACAGATGTTAATTGTCTAACGAAAGTCTGTAGACACGTTGAGAATAAGTGTCACTCGGTAACACGATCTCAACAAAATGGCGTTAGGCACCTCAGAAGTCCCCGCTTGCACCTCTCATTTGTTGGTCGCGCCCTCTGATAGGGCGGAGAGCAACTGCTTCCCGCCTCAGGAATGGCGGGCGCGGGAAAAATCCTCACCAAAATGGCGGCCTCCGCGATCCCTGCCGCCTTAGTCTTCCTCAGGGAGCTCTTCCCCATTGAAGGAGCCAGCCCTGCGTCTCGCCTTTAAAAACCTGCTCTCGCCGATCTAAGCCTCAATATAAAGCGCCGGCTTCGGCGGCGGCGCGGCTTTTATTCTTTAGCGCCGAACAGCTGAGAGGCGCTGGCCCTGTGCCAGGTCCTATCTTCTCAGACGCCGGCAATTTCCAAGCCTCCCAGTGAGGGGGGCTGACCCCCTCACCTTCGGCTGGCAGCTGGGTTTGGCCATTGAGGCCAGTGACCCCAGGCTGAGTCGCTCCTCGATTGGCATGGTACCCGTTGAGGGAAGGGAAACCCGAGGAGAAGAATGGTGGGGGCGGTGCCCGCAGAGGGCAGAGACCCCGTCCAGGATTTTCTCTTCATTTCTTCCAACCCTGCAGAAAGGGAGAAAAAACATAAAAGAGAGAAAGGTAAATAAAACATTTAATAATAACAGAAATATCACTATTACACTTTTATTACACCGAAGAAAAACTCAACAGTCTCTACACTTGGACTGAGTTTTTAAAACTGAGGTATTGGGGGCTGCTAAGGGGCGGTGACTACCTCATATTTAAATATTTAAATTAACTCAGTCTCTACCAATAGGATTGGTAAATTACCCATGTTGGACTCTCCTTCCAGATGCAGTGGAGAAACACTCCTTTTAAGGAGTATTTCAGTTTTATCATCAGCATCATATATTTCCATGCACTTCATTTGTGAAAATTTGAGTAGTCAAGAAAGGGGTCTTTGAAAACCTGATGGTATAGTAGTAGTATTAAGGCAACCTCAGCAGGGAACTGTAATTGTAAACGATTCTATCCCTAGCTATTTCTGTGACTAAAGGAACAACTAACAAAATGAATTGTCCTCGTTTGTTTGTTTTGTTTGTTTGTTTGAGTTAGGGATTAGGAGTGCAAGAGTCTTCAAATCTAGCAAGTTTAAGGCTTGCGGACTTCAATTCCCATTTCTGAGCTAGCATGACTGGTGGAGAAAATCTGGGAATTGAAGTCCACAAGTCTTGAAGCTGTCAAGTTTGAAGTTTGTAAAAAGTGTACATGGTTTTAAAATGTATACATGGTTGTAAAAAGTATTCTGCTACACTGGTATTTTATTAAACAATATAATACTACACTATTTGGTTCGGAATACTTTTTTCCTTGTTTTCCTCCTCTAAAATCTTGTTCCATCTTATACACAGGTACGTCTTATACACCGCAAAAATATGGTAGATTTTAGCCATTTTTATTTTTAAAAACTTTTATTTAAAAATTCAATATAAGAGAAATACTGATTCTTGCTAGAATTGATTATAGTACTCAGCATCTTACAGTTCCTCCTAAAATAAGAAGGAATTATCTACTTTTTAAACTCTAAATTTTTTTGAAACTCTTACTATTTCATTTCTAATAGTGACAAGAATAAATTTTTCCACATTTATTCTACTTATCATTAGTACAAATTGGACTGAATTCTGGTGATCCTTATGTAGGTCAATTTAGTTTGTATAGGTGGCAATAAAATGTGTGTGTATAGTTGGCAATAACAAATGCCCTCCGCAAATTCAATGAATAGCGCTGGTTCTGAATCCTGGACACACACAGACACACACAGAGTGAGTGGCCCAAAGCTATTCAGCATAAGACCCAGAAGTCACAGTCTCCTAGTTTTTAGGCTGGCACCTTGACCTTTACACCAAACTGACAAAAAGACTAAATACTGGATAATTATGTTCATTATATTTACTTTAATTAAATATAAATTTATGAAAATTAAATTTAGTTTTTGTCCTGGTAACAATAATTGCTCCTGAAAATTTGGCCCCAAATTGTAAGTAAAACTCAGATTCAATTTTAGGCAGGGGCTGGGACTAGAAGATCTCCCAGGATCCCTTCTAAACCTATAATTCTATGAGTTTATGGTAGTTAGCCTTTAAATTACACATTTCTTCCTTGTGTTTGAGTATGAATCATATTTGTAGACTGATACTCAAACTTATTTTTCAGAATTATTCCCTATCCTACTCTCTACTTAGAAATAGAATTTTAATTCTCTCTTTTCCTGACCAACAAGGTTGCTTTCTTTTCATTGAAAATGTATAGATCCAGGAAATAAATATTTGTAACTAGTAAGAGAGGAATGGCGATTAGTGGCCTTCTGGATATTTATCCAAACCTTCTGGATATATTTATTTATTTATTTATCCTATTGATAGCCTTCACTGCTTGAATTCGAAGCACGTTTTCATGTGTAATATGGACAACCGTGGGTTTTTTTTAATTTTAGCTTTAGTTGCTCATAATGACTGCTTGTTTCATAATGATTTCATAGGAGGTGGTGGTTCTGAATCTATTTGTAATTTATGTATTAGCAAAATTATTGTATTTTCCAAAAATAAGACTCAGTCTTATTTTCTTTTGACCACTGAAAAAAATAGCTAAGGCTTCTTTTTGGTGTGTGTGTGTGTGTGTCTTAATCTGTGTACTGGTATGAGATGGAAGCCTCATGCTGGCTTACCTAATAGCGCAGTAGCCATCTACACAAAACAGCCTCACAGTGGCCGCTCCAGCAACCCTGGCTACTGGGACACTTCTGCTGTGTAACTGTGGCTGCAAAAAGACCAAAAGGCCAAGTAACACGCCCCATGCGCCGGCTTGCCTAAAGTTCGTACCAACCCTCCATGCGAATACTATAAATCTCTCAAGACAAGCATAAACTTTTAGCTGACTTAATTTTCTTAACACTGTTTACTATTTCCATAAGATCCCGTTCCATTATTTAAGGGAGAAAAATTACCTTCTCTATCTCTGCATATTTTTTTCAGTCTGCTAAAATATCCAGTTGATATATGTTCTAATGATACAAAATATTTACTAAAATGTTTTTTTCCTTTCTAACTTATGTATGACTGTTTATGTTAAAATAAATCTATTGTAATTAATTTGAAATAGACTCATACTTTTTTCATTTTAGAATATTATTGCCATTTTTGCTTAAACCCAGTTCCAATCATAAATATCTGTAGTGTATGCCTGGACATCTATGTAATGTCTGTTTATTTCTGGCCCATTTTGAAATATATATTGTTTTGAATATTTAAGTGAATGGTATATAATGGAATGGCAGAACCCTTGCTTTTTTGTAATATATAGTAGGATACATCTTTAGTTATAATATTATAATACAGCCGCTATTACTTACATTTGAGTAAAAACTTTTATTCTTGTTGATTAATTTAAAAAAAAAAATTACTTCAGATATTTCAGAAGCAACCATAGATACTTCCCTATTTTGCCAGATATGTTGCATTTAATTATACTTTTGTGATCATTCAAATATTTTGTTGAAACAAATTTTCTATCATCATTCCATATATCTGCAAGTCATCTTTCAAAACTATCAATTTTTATTTCAGCTACAGTATTTCAAATTAATACCTGTTTTGTGCTCATAAGAATACCAGACTGAAATATCTTGGAAAATGCTACAATTCTTTACACTAGCACTCTTCAAGTGCATCAGGTAATGTGGTGATTTATTACAAGTACAAGCTGTAAATAAGTATTTTCTTCTTACCTTCCAGCAAACACTACGGAACCTGCTGCTTCTCAGCTGCCCATTAATCCCCTTCAGCCGTATCGCTGCCAAGTAATTGTTGTTTACAAATAATTCTTCCCATTCTTTACTACGTGGAACAAACATAAGAAAATAACTTCTTAAAATTATTATTAAAGATGTAGCTAAGTGAGAAGCAGTGTAACATAAAGTAATTTAGGGTAAACAAAAGAAAAGGAAGTTTTAAATGTATATATTTAGCACTGTGCTATTTCTAAACGCATGGTTGTCTTTTTGGACACATTTCTTCCTCGAATTTAATGAATATGTAGATCACTGTAATTATGCCAGCAACTGAAATTCATAATGTCTGTGGAGGCTCTTCCATTTCCTCTAAAACGTTAGCTATGCAGCTCAGTGAGTAAACAAGAAAAATGAATATTAATACGAGCACATTTGGGTTTCACCCATAGATAAACCAGTATCTATTTAAAAGGACACTTTACTCCAAAATTATGGATCAGAGAAGTATAGCATTGAGTTATAATTCTTCATAGGATAGATTTGGTTAAATGAAGCTTCTTTTCCTCATGTCATCAAGCTGGGCAGTTAAGAATCATAGATGACTTCTGTTAACTTTTAATGCTATTTACTCTTGCAATCTCTTTTACTTCTTTCTACATGAACAGTTTTAAAAATTTAACAGGTGCTAGCTTAAAAAAACCCCATGAAATAAAACTCCTCACTGTATAAACTGTTAAAAGCAAGCTTGAATACCTTGCAGTACCTATGGCTGGCTAGATAAACAACCTAAATATGCCTCCCAGGCACAAAGACACCAGGGGCCTAACACCTGTGCTTCATTAATATACAAGCAAATCTACTCTTCTGGGAAACAATTGGAAATTAATTGTCTCAAACCATTTATAGAGAATTTGAATACAAGAATGAAACTGTATTTCTTAATTTTTCATAGAACACTATCACTCGAGAAGCTAAAATTAAACCATCCAAAGATTTTCTTTATTCATTGTCGAAAATGAGATAAACAAAACAATTTATCACATATGTATGTAAGTAAAACTAAAAGAATACTTCCTTCCTTCCTTCCTTCCTTCCTTCCTTCCTTCCTTCCTTCCTTCCTTCCTTCCTTCCTTCCTTCCTTCCTTCCTAGGCTGCCCTTCTCCGGTTAATGCTTAAAAAATGCAAGGTAAGTTATAAAATTACATCTAACAGAACATTACCTATGGCCATCTAGGCAGCAGCAACTATCTAATCTTGGGTTAAGAAAAAAAAAGTAGAACTGATTAATATTTTGTTGGGAAATCAAACGTGTGTCAGCAAGCTAGATGGGAAAGTAAAAGAAAAATGTGGAGGATAGTAGCTTCTCTATTTTTGCCATTAAAATCACATGGGCATGCTCATGTTATCACAAATCAAGATATTGTATTTGTGTCAAATTTAAATATGAAAAGTTCAAGTTAATATTGATACATGTGTATATCCCTCCACATCCCAGTATTATAACTCTGAATACTGGATGGGCTTGGAAGTTATCCTAGAAAATACTCTCAGTCCATAGTTTTATTAATGTACTCTCAGTCCATAGTTTTATTACTAGGAGATTTGAATGCTAGTTTTGGTCGATTTTGTATGAGTTCGCCTGGAAGAAATAAGTCCCAGGGGAGTTTTTTGATAACTATCCTCAGTGGCTCTTGAGAGACTTCAAAAGTAATGCTGCTGGCTTGCTCCTAGTCTTAATTTCTAAGGATAATCTCCAAATTCTGGAAGGTAAGGATAAGAATTATATGTATCCTTATACACACCACTCGGCAATTTAAGCAATTTAAGTGCTGGATCTCTTTTGCATGTCTAGAAATGAAGTTAACCTCTTTTCGGAGGTCACAGTACACCTGAGGGACAATAGCGATCATCAGCCTGTAAGAATGATATTATGAGGCCTCTCAGATTTAAGACCATATAACATGATTGACAGATGACTCACCAAAAAGGTAGAGGGCCCCCAATATAAAAGCTTAATTTGGGCCAATATTGATAGTAAGGCAATATTAGATTGCCTTAAAATAGAGTATGCTACTAAATGGGCTAGAACAATCTAATCATTTACTACAGATTGATTGTCAGCCTTCAATGCATTCTCTAATCTCTGTAACATCCTGAATAAACACCTCACAACTAAACCTGCTACAAAAAGAGCACAAGAGGTAGACCCCTGAATGCAGTGACTGAAAAAGAAATTGAAGGCAACCATGAGGCTTGCCGAGCAGAATCCTACTGTTCATATACAAGCTGAGATGTTGCACACAAGAAGGGAATTTTAAAATATATGTATCATTAAAGAAAAAAAGGTGTTGCCATTTCAATTTGGTCAGAACTTGAGTTAATTGCCAGAAGTTATAAATTCAGTAATATTTTGGCACTCTGTAGCAGGTGTCCTGAAGGAACAGAGATTTGCGTTTGATATACCAACCTCTGCTGAGGACTGGGAAAATTATTATTAGTCTTTGTTTGCTTCAAGAACATGCAAAGAAACTGTCTTTAAGCAGTGATCTAGTAAAAACTCCCCCGACCTTGACCACAGTCTCAGAAAAGGAGATATAATCCACCATTAAAAGCTTAAGGAACAATAAAGCCCTAGGTGATGATTTTTTACCAGCAGAATTATTCAAGAAATTTCCCAGTTGGTGGGGTCCAGTATTGGCTAGTCTTTTTACACACATAAATACACCTGCCAGATACTAGATGGGTGGAAAATGGCAATAGTTGTTCCCATATACAAAAAAGGAAATGAGAAGGATCCTGGTAATTATAGGCCTATTAGCCTGATTGACATTGCAGCAAAAATATACGCTAGGTACCTTTTGAACAGAATTGAAATCTGGGTAAAGGAAAGCAATATCCTCACAGAAGAACAAGCAGGTTTTAGACAAAACCGATCTACTATTTATTTATTTATTTATTTATTATTTGGATTTGTATGTCGCCCCTCTCCGAAGACTCGGGGCGGCTCACAACAAATAGTACAAATCATAAATAATCCAATCAATTAAAATATTAAAGCTTTAAAAACCCCATGTACTAACAGACACACACACAATCATACCATATATAAATTGCTAACTGCTTTATCTTGAACCATCTAATTACCAAATATGCATAGAAGAGGATATCATATAAATAAAGGGGTAAGGCAAGGGTGTATCCTGGCCCCATTAATATTTAGTTTATATATCAAATAGCTAAATACTCGTACTTCACTACAAAACTATGTAATGGGGCTTGATAAATTAATGAATAGTTTAAAAAGGGACTGTATTATTTCATTAGAGATGGTACGTTAAGTCTCTGTTACAGATGAAGACATTATTTGCATAGCATAGACTTTCAATTTGTCCCTCAGATGAATTGCTCAGGATCTCCCTGTAAACACATTCCTGGTTTTGCTCTCTGGCTAGACGATGGCCAGACTGGTATGTGAACTGACTCTGGAGCAAGCCACATAGAACTGGCCATAGGAGAAACAGGCAGCTTCCCTTACTTGTATTTTCCTAATTGTATCTGTAAATCTTTTCCCTGCATTTTTTTGCCTCTTTTCCCTTTAATTGGTGTTTTGGGTTAATACACCTTTAATTGGTGTTTTGGGTTAATACACCTTTAATTGGTGTTATGAGTTAAGAAGGAATAGATTTATCTGAACTGAAGAGGAAGATGGGGGGTGGGGGGAGATATGTCTCTGCCTACCAGCATTCCACTGGTATTCATCTGGCTAGCTTCCTGTGAGAGTGGTGAGGGATGTTTGGAAACTCAAACAGTATTTGCTGTGTGAGCAAGGAGACAGGAAAGAGCCTGTCTGTGGTTTAGCTCAACTATTCTGTAGTAAAAGTGCTTGCTGCTGTGAAAGCAAAAGCGAAACTCCTCTGCTTGTGTTTTTCATTTGGATTAAATATATTTTCAGGTGGGAAGGGAGGAATTCCTTAGCATCAGAGCTTGTTAATAATAATATAAGGAATACTCATGGTCCAATGGTCACTTTGAAAAATTCTTTCTTAGTGAGCACCTAGAGGGCACCTTGAGCTGCTCCGAGTCCACTGAGAGGGGCGGCATATAAATCTAATAAATTATTATTATTATTAAATTATTGTAAGCTTTACGGTTCTGGAGATTTCATGATTAATGTATTTTTTGGGTGAATTTTTTTTAATTTTTCTTCTCCAATCACGTGTACAAAAAATTAGATACCATTAATTTCAAATTAATTTACAATATAACATTTTTACAATTTCGGTATGCACAGATTAAACCAATGCCACCTCCTGACGATTTAACATCTGGACCAAAAAAATAATTATTCCAATTCCTCATATGATAAAAAAAAAATTCATGATTAATGTATGAGCAGTTTTCACTTTTATATATAGTGATGACCTGCCAGTGTTAATGAAGGATCCCACAGTACACATGCCAATGATCCTAAATACTTACTGTAAAAGCTTACTTTATGCTGATGATATGATTTTATTATCATATTCACAAGTGGGATTACATAGGCAATTAAGAAGCTTCAGCTCTTATTGCCAGGATAACTCCCTAATCATTAGTAAATCTAAATAAAAATAATGGTATTTGGAAAACACTATCAGAGACATAGGTGGCAATTAGATGGTGAACGAATTGAAAAGGTTAATACCTTTGTATATTTAGATGTAACTTTTTCCAAGACTGATTCTTGGGCTTGCCATCATTAATGGAATACATTTACAGCTAAATTTGAATTTAAATTTACTGCTTAAACTAAAGAACCAGTTACCCTCTATACTCAATCACAGTCCCAGAACACAGTCCCAGCATTTGAGATGTATTTGGGGTGTAGATACAAGAACATCTGCTGTAGCAGTTAGAGCTGAATTGGGAATTTATACAATTCATGCACTATCCAAAATTAGAGCATATAACTACTGGTGCAAAGTCAATGAAATGGAGACTTATAGACAGAGAGTCTATGTCTACTAGAGCAAATAAAATTGCACTTACAAATTTCCCGGATTACCAAACTAATAAATTTTGTAAGAAGCCGTGGCCTTCCTATCTCTTGCATAACAGGACAGCAACTCAAAAAAAAGAGCTGCCCAAAGAATTAAGGATACAGAAGCCCAAAATGATATATCCTTAGTAAGGTGGTAATGTGAAATGGCTGAATAAATACAATTATACTTTTAAAACAGACAGCTATTTAAAGTTACAACTGCCAAAACAGCTTAGGGAGATATTTACATGAGCAAAATTTGAATAGTTTGACACAATGGTCAGATACAGGACATTCCATTCTATACCCTACAATGCACATCTCTGCATTTATAGACTGCCTAGGAGTTCTCCTCAATCACTTTCTGCAGCATCCTCCAGCCGAAGGCGGCATCCACCGAGGCGTACTTGTCAATCTTGTAATTTCTTATAAATTGGGAGGATGAAGCCCAGGTGGCCGCTGGCATATTTCTTCCAAGGATGTCTGAGCGGTCCAGGCAGTGAAGGTGGCGGTATTCTGTGTCGAGTGAGCTGTGGTCCCAGCTGGTCGAGGTAAGGAAGATAACTTGTATGCTGTGGTGATGGTAGGTCGAATCCAATGACCCATGTTCGCTGATGAAATGTGGAGACCTAAATATTGTGGATGGAAGGTCACCAGAAGGGCCTCTGTCTTACGGAAGGGATGAGTCCTGTCCATGCACATCCAGAAAGTTCTTCTAAACTCCAGTGAGTGCCATAATTTTTCTGACAGAAATGACTGGTGCAGGCAAAAAGATGGCAGGACAGGTTCTTGTGCCCATTGAAAGGAAGAGTTGACCTTTGGGTTAAACTAAGGTCTAATCGGGGGATCACCCAGTCCTGGTGGAAAACACAGAGGTCGTCCATGACAGATAGTGCTGACAACTGCGTGCAGATATAATTGCAACCAGAAAGAATACCTTATACAACAGATGTCAGAACAAAGCTTCCCTCAGCGCTTCGTAAGGGGGACCTGTGAGGCATTTCAGTATCCAAGTCAGATATTGGTGAATCATCAAAGGGCACAAATTGGTAGCTCCCTTTAGAAAGCAACGAATCATAGGGAACTGGGAGAGGGATTCAAATTGGTCACAAGACAAAACAGAAGAGAGCAGCTACATGCCTGCATAGCTTGCTCGGGGAGAGACCTTTGGTCAACCCCCTTTGCAAAATTTTCAGGACCTTTGGTAAAGGAACTCTCAAGGGTGAAAGATCTTCCAACAAGCACCAGGAACAAAAGACCTTCCACGCCATGGAGTAAATCCTCTCAGTGGACAGCTTGTGGAATGCCTGGATAGTGAGGATCATGTCTGGATCATAACCCTGCCATCTCAGTATGTTCTGCTCAACTGCCAGGTGGTCAGTTGGTACCAGAGGGTCTGGGTGAATTAATGACCCCTGGCTGAGCAACATATTGGATGGAAGCAATCTCCACAGAGGTCTGCAAACCAGGGCTGTCGCAGCCAGAAAGGGGCCAGCAGGATAAATTCCACCCACTCCTCCAACAGCTTCTGGACAGTCTGCAGGTGGATAGGTGGTGGGGTTGTTGTTGTTGTTGTTGTTATTATTATTATTATTATTATTATTATTATTATTATTATTATTTAGATTTGTATGCCTCCCCTCTCCGCAGACTTGAGGCGGCTCACAATAATAAAACAAAATGTACAGAAAACAAATCTAATATTTAAAAATCTAAAAACCTATTATTTAAAAGAACATACAATGCAAGCATACCATACATAAAACTATATAGGCCTAGGGGGAGATGTCTCAATTCCCCCATGCCTGACGGCAGAGGTGGGTTTTAAGGAGTTTGTGAAAGACAAGGAGGGTGGGGGCAATCCTAATCTCCAGGGGGAGCTGGTTCCAGAGGGTCGGGGCCACCACAGAGAAGGCTCTCCCCCTGGGTCCCGCCAGATGACATTGTTTAGTCGACAGGACCTGGAGAAGGCCAACTCTGTGGGACCTAACCAGTCATTGGGATTTGTGCGGCAGAAGGTGGTCTCGGAGATATTCTGGCCCGATGCCATGAAGGTCTTTATAGGTCATAACCAACACTTTGAATTGTGACCGGAAACTGATTGGCAACCAATGCAGACTGCGGAGTGTTGGTGTAACATGGGCATACCTAGAGAAGCCCATGATTGCTCTCGCAGCTGAATTTTGCACAATCTGAAGTTTCTGAACACTCTTCAAAAGTAGCCCCATGTAGAGAGCGTTACAGTAGTCGAACCTCGAGGTGATGAGGGCATGAGTGATTGTGAGCAATGACTCCTGGTCCAGATAGGGCCACAACTGGTGGACCAGGCGAACCTGGGCAAACGCCCCCCTCGCCACAACTGAAAGATGGTTCTCTAATGTAAGATGTGGATCAAGGAGGATGCCCAACTTGCAGACCCTCTCTGAGGGGGTCAATAATTCCCCCCCAGGGTGATTGACGGACAGATGGAATTGTCCTTGGGAGGCAAAACCCACAGCCACTCCGTCTTATCAGGGTTGAGTCTGAGTCTGTTGACACCCATCCAGACCCTAACATCACTTCCACTGCTTCGCTGACTGGACACGGGGTGGAGATGTACAGCGATGTATCATCAGCGTACTGATGATACCTCACCCCATGCCATTGGATGATGTCACCCAGCAGTTTCATGTAGATATTAAATAGCAGGGGGAGAGGACCAACCCCTGAGGCACCCCACAAGGGAGAGACCTAGAGGTCGACCTCTGACCCCCCCACTAACACCGACTGTGACCGACCAGAGAGGTGGAAGGAGAACTATGAGCTCTTACAAGTGTTCGATCGGATTTAGACTTACTCTTCCTCCATCACTTCTCTAGACGTCTCTTCTGGCGTTTCAACTCCCGGAGCTCCTCGTTGAACCATGGAGCTCTATGGGGTCTAGTGCCACGGAGAGGTCGCAACGGCACAATCCAGTCAAGAGCCTCTGCTGCAGCCTTGTTCCAGGCCTCAGCCGAACTGTGGATGAGTGCATCTGGAATAACCCCAAGCGTCCTCTGAAAGCCCTCTGGGTCCATCAGGTGTCTGGGGCGGAACCACCTAGTCGTATGTAAAGGAGCCTGGGGCCAATGGCTCTGGAGGGTGTTCACCCCCTCTACTCCCTAGGATTGCAACTGAGAGAAAAACCTCGGAAGATGGGCACTCTCTTGGATTGTGAACAGGTTGATCACTGGAGGGCCAAACCAGCTCGTGATGTCGCAGAAGACTAATGGATGCAGGCACCACTCTGCATCCACCGTGGACCGACCAAGTCAGTCCGACTGGGTGTTCAAAACCCTAGAGATATGGTCCGCCGACAGAGATAGCACAGATAGCAGGTGTCACTCCACCCAGAGTCTCATTTATCGTGCTTCTTTCATCACACTCTAGGAATGAGTGCCCCCTTAGTGGTTGATTGGTCGTATGTTGTCTGTTAGCTATAGGACATGGTGACCACTTGGCACTGGAAATGCTGTAGGGCTAACAAGATGGCTTGGTCTAGCCAATTGATCGAGCACTTGGCCTCTGCCTATGACCAAAGATCTTGAGTGATCTGCCCCAGGCGTGGGCTCCCCAACCGGTAAGGCTAAGATCCATGGTGATGATAGTTCTGTGAGGCTCCCTGAAAAGGGAGCTCCTGGAAATGGCTGTTGTCTGCCACCAGGAGAGTGAATGGCATACTCTGTGGAACAAGATACTGCGGCCCTAATTCTGGAAAGGCAAAAGGAACCATTGAAGCTCCCTAGAGTGTAGCTGTGCCCAAGATGTGGTACATATACGTGAGAATATTTTTCCCAGGCAAGTGGACGGGGGACCCTGCTTTCCTGTTGGACTTGAGATTTAAGTGCCCTAATAATATTCTGTTTTTCCTGAGAAAGGGAGAGCCTACACTCTAAGGAATTAATAATAATTCCCAAATGGAGGATAGAAGTGGAAGGGGAAAGATGACTCTTGTCTAAATTGCTTGAGAACCTATGCTGTCTCAGTGTGTGGATGGTTACCTGGAGATGGCACAGCATGAGGTCGTTTGATGGCATATGCACCAGGATAGCACCCAGTTAATACTGGACATGCATGGGCAAGGACAGCAGGTGAGCCACTGACCGCCAGGATCTTAATGAATACTCTGGGTGCAGATGACAGCCCAAAGGGTATGGCCCTACCCGCATAACAAAATTGAAGATATTTCCAATGTTGATGGTTTATCGGTATATGCAGGAGTTGCTCTGAAGGATATAGGGTTAAGAACTTTTGATACTTAAGGCATAAGTTCAGACGCTTTAAGTCTAGAATTGCCCTCCATTCAACCTTTAAGCCACCCAACTCCTTGCAGACTCTGGGCGGCATACAGTAATAAAGATAAACTAATATTTAAAAAAAACAGTATAAACAGTAATAAACATAAAAAACAGCAGCAATATAAAGCAGTTAAAACCCCAAAATACAACAATCATTCAACAACATTCACACTTTTTGGGCTGGGCTAGTTGTTCTTGCTCAGCAACCCCAGGCCTGCTGGCAGAGACATGTTTTCCCAGCCTTTCGGAAGGCTAGGATGGCGGGAGCAGTACGAATCTCTGGAGGAAGCTGATTTCACAAGGCTGGGACCACCACAGAGAAGGCCCTTCCATGTGACCCTGCCAATTGGCATTCTTTGGCCAATGGGACCTGGAGAAGGCCGACCCTGTGGGTTCTCGTCAGTCACTGGGAGATATGTGGAAGAAGACAGTCCCATAAATAGTCTGGCCCGATGCCATGTAGGGCTTTATAGCTGATAACAAATACCTTAAATTGCATCCGGAGACCAATTGGTAGCCAATGCAGCTCGTTGAGTGTTGAAGTTATGTGGTTGTACCTAGGTATACTGAGGTACAACCACAATAGCTCGCATGGCTGCATTCTGGATTAGATGCAGTCTCCAAATGCTTTTTAAGGGTAGCCCCATGTAGAGCACATTGCAATAATTGAGCCGCAAGATGATAAGGGCATAACTACACTTAGGTCAGATTGAAGGCGACTAACTTCAACGCTATCTAAGCCCAAATTTTCAGGTCTGGTGGAATGAGTATTCTTTGGCGAGAACTCTTCTTGTGAAATTTTTTGGACTCCCTCAGTTGTACTGATATCTAGTATGATATTCATCAAGAATAAAAGGATACAACACTTAGTGGTAGTCAAGGTTACTAATAAGGTATCAAATTGTAATAGGAAACAAAAAATGTAATTGAAAGATACAAACAACATATGTTATTAGTAATTAAGTGGGAAGAGAGAAATACTAGCAAGGAAGAGAGTATAATAGTAATACAGTCTCTACAATTATTTGACAATGTTGTGGGAGCAGAGTGATGGCATTTGGGGGGAAAAACTATCCCTTGGTGTGTAGTGCCCTATAGAGTCCTTTTGAGGGTAGAGGTTGAAGATGAATCTATATTAATTTTTTCCAGTTAATCTTCAGGTCTGGGCTCTGGGACAACATTGACCACATTTGCAGACAATTGCTGGTGGGACTGAGATGTTTTCCTGTTTCATTTCTCGCTGTTCAATATACTGATAATACAGTATACTGACCTTCCAGAGTTGAGGTGTATGTGTGCACATGTTTCTTTTTCTTTCTTCCAAGGCAGTTCTAGATGGCATTGATGGATGAGAGAGACTCAACCCCAACCCCAAAATAGCAGGGGCCATATAGCTTGACATTTTCTCCATTTTTATTGAACATCTGCATGAGACCCTGGATATTAATTTATCAGTATAGAAACAGGTATTATAGAAACAGGTATTATACCAAATGTACCAGGCTGAATAAGTGATGAGGCGAAGCTTCTGTTATTGTACCTGTTCTGAACCTGGACTGGGATCTTGCTGGCTTTTCCAAGAATACGAGCTTTACAGGCTTGTAATTTTCAAAACAACATTTCTTTTATTTTTCCTTCCACTTTGGATTTTGTCATTTACAGCTCCAGCATGCAAAATGCATTTCAATTTCACAGATTAAACTAGTTATAATTCTTTCTAAATTAACAGGCTGTCTACTTCAAAACATCTTCTTATCTTTGGGTCAGGTTCACGCTATTAAAAACCAGTTTATCATGCAATATAAAACTCACTTCTCCAGAGAAACAGCATACACCCACATTTTGTTTCTAGCACTTTGAAGAACAACATCCATCTCTTCTAGTCAATTCCGGATGTGATGTAATTAATTAATTTACACACACTGAATAGCATATTAAAACTTCTTCCACCCAAGTTCGTCTTTTCTTTTCTGTAACCTTCTGAACTTTGCACTTAACCAAGGACTCACTTTTGTACCCCCGTTATCTGAAGATGCATTACTCTGCATATTTTTGTCGGATGGCTGTTCTATTTCATTTTCATCATTGCTAGCCTCTTCCACATCTCTTAAATCAGGGTAATTAATAGCTTCTACATCATCTTCGTCTTCTGAATCTGACAATTCCAAAAGCTGAAAGGGAACACTCTCAACACCACCCCTCCCCCATGGCCCCTCCCCTCCTCATTGGGGTAAATGGGGTTAGGTTTAGAAGAAAATGTACATGAAAGTCAAAAATAAACTCAGATGCTTCAAAGTCTTGGGCATCCAACCAGAAGCAATTTCCAGGCCTGCCTCCTGACCATTCTACCAGATACTGGAATCAATCATCGAGCCAACAAGAGTCCTGGATGCCAATAATGTTCAAGCAGGGCAGAGGAACTCAGAGTCTGGGTGCAAGGCGTGGAGCGGCAGGAACAGCAGGGGCTAGAATTGGTGGGCAAAGTGGAGAGTCAGGGGTGACTGGAACAAGGAGAGGGCAATGAAACTGGAACTGGAGAATTGGAGAGCGTAAATATGGGGGACAAATTTTGTGAAACTAAAAAAGAGAATGAAGAACTATAAAAGGGAATGAAGCATACATAAAAGTGAATGGACAAAGAATGCAGAGAATTAAAATTCAAAATGGCACCAAGCAAGGATGCCCATTATCTCTAATGTAATTTATATTAGCAATAGAGACATTAGCTAATAAGATAAGACAAGATAATAGTTGGGTAGGTTATAAAATAGGAGAATTAGAAATGAAATTAAATCTATTTGCAGATGATGCAATTATACTGACCCAGAACCCAATGGAGATGATTAAAGGTATAAGAAATATTTTGCAAGAGTTTAAACAGGAATCAGGGTTATTGGTCAATATGGAAAAATCAGAGATTATGTGTTTAAATATAGGCTCAAGAGAGCAGATAGAAATTAGGAAGGAATCAGGGTTGAAGTTGGGAATAAAGAAAATGAAATACTTGGGAATTTGGTTATTGAGTAATCCAGCAAAAATTGAGGAGGTTAATTATAGACAAATATGGAGGAAAATGTTAAAACAGATGAGGAGTTGGAAAGAGAAAAAGTTAAGGAGAATGGCTAAAATAAGAGCATTAAAATTGATGATGTACTTGTTTCAGGTATTGCCAGGGGGTTTATCAGTATCAAAGTTCAGGGACTGGGATAAAAAAAATTAACTATTAAGTTGAAGAAAATAGAAGACCAAGAGTAAGAAAAAAGTGGTTGGTAGCTAATGAAAAAGAGGATGGATGAGGAATTCCCTGTTTGGAGCTGTATAGAGATGCATTTCAAATTGAAAGATTAATGGAGTTGCAATTATCTGAAAATAATTGGGTGAGATCGGAAAAAGAGATAAAGAAGAGAGAATTAATTTTTATAAGGTGGAATAAGAGCAATCTAGATAAATATAACAGCTTCTATATAATCTTCATCTTCTGAATCTGACAATTCCAAAGGCTGACAGGGAACACACACAACAGTACTAGAAAGCTAGAAAGTTCTGGATGAGAAGTTGAATTAGACACCACCTTGTCAAGGCTAAAATATCTTTTGTTTTAAGGAGGTAATGGTCACAGTGACATATTATCATACCTCTCACTTGACTAACACAATCATAGTTAGAAATGGTATGTAATTTAGAAGTCCTCCTGGACTCTGATCCTGCTCAATATGCAGCTGACAGTCATGACAGATCATTTTGTTAGCCAATAGTGGTCTCTCCTGAATTGGGGGACACCCTCATAATATCTTATTCTCTAGTCACCTCCTTTTTGGTCTATTGGGGCCTATCTTTGTAAACCACTCAGAAACTAGAAGTCATAAAATGCATCTGCGCAAGTAGTTATATAAGCACTTGCTGCTTCACCCAGGTAATATCACTGCTTTCTGAGCTGTAAAGGTTATTGGTGAAGTTTTGTGTGCAATTAAAATGTTGTCACTATTAAAGTTCTTCATGCCTATAGATCTGGTTACCTATGGGGCTTTCTTCTCGTGTTTCTGTCTGACTAGTAAGACTTAGATAAGCTGACACACTATAAAGTGTGGCTATAAAATACTGTAATAAAGTATAATATATTCCTCATTATTTATACCAGCTAATAAGTGGACCATTGCACTCTGCACTAACTGTGATTTCTGTATGGTCTTGAAATAAATTCACTGAGTTGAAGTTTTACAATCTATACAATCTTGTCAATATTTTTCAGAATTGGCTCTATCTTACAGATAATACATGGATAGTATTATTTAGAAAACCTGGCAAATTAACAGCAGTAGTCTTGATTTTTTTTTTTTTTGCTATTTGGAATGTTAATGTTGCTTATGCAGTTTTAAAAAAATTAAATATGTTTTTTTAACATTCTTCAGTTGGCAGAGTGCTAATCCATATTGTTCCCTAACTTGCTGAGTGAATATTTTTTGTTTTTGTTTTAATATTCAACCCCAACATTAGAAATAATGGAAGTGCATTTATTATATTCATACAGATCTGAGATAAGTGGGAAAAAACCCAAATTCTTTTGTCTGGGTCAAATAATCTCAAAGCCCAATTGATCTAAGCAGATCTAATAAAATTCCAGTCTATAAAAGCTACAAACTTTCTTTTTGTGTATAAAACAGCCTATTAAGCCCAATTTCCTCAAAGGACCATTATTACTCCACTCTAATATCTCTTTGTAATGCTTTCTGTAATGCTGCTTTTCAAAGCAATATGGACTTTGTCTACCAGGAGTCCAAGAAGTGAAAAAAATCAACTTGTTCTTCTCCAATAATCATTTATACTGGTTTTACTAAATTCACCTTTTAAACAAATTACTTTTTGCAAAACCTAGCCTATGAAACTTTCACAGGATATTTAGTAGAAATATATAAAGCACTTTCAATCCCAGTACCAGAAAGAAAGCTTCAGCATTAGAATTGCAGGTGCCAAGATCAAGCAGGTAAACACTGTTATCTATAATTACCTCATTTTTAGCTTAAATCACAGGTAATGAGGGAACTCAAGTCTCGAAAAGGCAATTAAGAACTGTACATAGTCTGCTATCTGTACAAAGAAAAATATTTTAGAAATTGATGATAATGTTGTCCTTTTAAATTCTGCCTAGATAATCTTCTTTAAAATGATGACTATCATCACATTATTTGTAATCGAAGGCAAAACCTGCTACTGATATTGATGAAAATCATGATCAAGCTCTAAAATATCCCAGGGGAATCTAAATCTTTAAATTATTCCTGCAAATTGTATTGTGATCACTACCTATGTACCTCAATTTTGATACTTAGATAATAAAATAGTCATTCCACAACAAACTTCAATCCATTTTTAAAAAACCCCACCTTACTCTTGCATTTCTTTCAATTCAAAGGATTATGATGAAGTACCAAAGACTGATTTTACATTAATTTAAATTTTATATTTTTCTGTGGAAAAATTTAAGACCAAAATAGAAGTTCCACCACAAAATTATAAGAATGGAACTTTGGGAAGACAGGCTTTTAAAATAAATCCTTGCACTTAACATTTGTTTAGAGATATATGATGGAATTGTGTAATGTATTTATTTATATTTATATGCATTTCAAGTAAAAGTATAAAACAATTAACAATAAAAAGCAGCTCAACAGTTCATCAATTAAAATATCCATTGGCTCCTAAGCCAGTTTTACTGTATTTCATTTAGAGTGTTGAGGTACTTATTAACTGTACACTTGGGATTAGGATATTCTAAAGTAATGGTGTGATGGAGAAATATTGTCCCAGAGAGAGAGGACATAAAAATTCTTTCACCAAAAATGAATATAAAATTAAACACATCTTTTTAAAGGAGCCAAACCATTAAGGGTTTTACAGGTTATTAACGCCCTACTGGAAGACAAAGAAGAACTTAAAAAAGCGGTATTACACAATTATAATGGCTTTCATACGCTAACAAATTGCCCACATATTTTTCAATAACTGTATTTTCCAAGCAATCTTGAAAGGCTTTGAAGTCACATTAGTCTGCTTCAGAAATAATGAGTTACTATGAAGAACACCTTTTGCTTCAAGCAAAGCCTTAACTGTCATATCAATTAAAAGTGTCCTAAGATTTCTGCTGCCAATCCAGGAGTAGCTGAGAATCTAAGATTACCCTGAGGTTACGACCAAGGTTGTTTGGGAAAGTGCAAAACTATCCAACGTTAAGTAGGGTTTGACAGATGAATTTTGGATAAATAATATCTCTGTCTCAATGCATTTACATTGTATTTCATACCAACCCACAGAATTCTATAGTCATCAGGTCAATAGGACCTTTGCCAAAGACTATTATACCACCATGTGAAAATACATGCATGGCATTTGTAAAATTGGAAAGCATTTATATTTAAGCTTTCTGAGTAATAAAAAAATATCACAAATGTAATGCTAAACTTACAATGCAGTGGTTGCCCCTGCAGCAGCTTTATATACTTCTAAGGTTGAAACAAGAGTTAGCAAGCATACTGAAAGAAATCAAATTTTCAACATATTGATATTACCAACATCAGAAGTCATGATCTTGTGTTAGTTCTTTCAGATACAAGTTTTTATTTACAAGTCCCTTTAAATGAAATTTTATCACAGCCAACAACAAACCTCTATAATTCCAACATTTCTTGAACATTATAATATGAATCAATTTAAAAAAATGAAGTGCACACCCACACCCACACATAAAGTATAATGATGGTTAATTCTTAAAAGTAAAAGTTTACCAATGGCAGCAAGAATTTATATTGAAAAAATAACAGCTTTTGCACTCTTAAACTACCTAACTTGGCCAGCAATGTTTCCAAGATTCTGCAGCAGCTGTTCTTGTTTTTTAGGTCACTAAAAACCTTATGGATTAGTTTAATTCTCAAATGATCAAATGCCAGGATGATTACAATTTTAAAAAGAACAATTCAACACCCCAGCAACATGCTATGATTTAATTGTCAGTTTCAGTCACACTAGATTACAGTTTTGAATTAAGAAATGTTAGTGAAACAAAATGTCAATTTTTTAAAATTCTCACAGTATTTCAGACTTTTAATAAATATTTTAATTCACTTTTAGTAATGAACAATTGATAGTATTCAGATAGCTGAATTTGCTGAAGTTTAAGCATCTTTGACTAAGTTATCAGTATAAAATATTTAAGATATTAAAGAAATAGAATTTCATATTATACTTCTTTAATATCTTAAATGATTTCTTCAAAATATTTTAATTCTTTTTTAAAAATAAAACTATGTGAGACTGAATTTTGTAATGTAAAGACACAAATATAGGAAGACAGATCTTTCAGAAAACAATTAATTGAGAAAAAGTCAGCAAGGAAGAATACCAGACGAGCTAGTTACATGGTTTCTAGAATGAGTTATCAAAGAGTATCAAACTTATTATGAATCTTGGTTTGCTGCTTCTGCCAGATAGATTTATGTGTACAGCTCTTTTTCTTTCTATATAGCAAGTTTCTTTGAAGACTCTGTTCAATAAATTGATTCAATGTAGTCACATTTTAAGCATTTTGTTTTTGTTTGAAATAGGTAAAAGATAAGAATGTATATGAAAAGGGAATTGTGATTCTCTAAGGCAAATGTGTAACTAGCTCGTGTGTAGCTAAACTTATATTATGCACGTGACAAGGAAATACATTGGTGGTCAAAGGTCCTTCTCTAATGTGCTGTGAAGGAGAGTCCAATGTGGGATTATCCAAGCCTAAATTCCACAGGAGGGAAAGGCCTGGACCAGGGGTGTAAAAGAAACGCACACCCTTTGGAGAACTTGCCTCCCAAATGCCGCTTCAGCCGAAGCAAACAAATCTAACCGATAGTGTCTTATGAATATAGATGGCCACCCTACAAATGTCTTTCATGGACGCCTGTGTGGTCCATGCGGCAGAAGTGGCTGAGCTCCAGATGGAGTGGGCAGTAGTCCCACCTGGTAATGGGCGAGAATTTGACTTATAAGCCTCTACTATACAGATCTGGAGCCAGTGACTAATCATCTGAGATGATACTTTCAGGCCCATTGTAGGTTGAGAAAAGGAAACAAAGAGGGCCTCCGATTTCCTAAATGATTTTATTTGTCTAATATAGATTTTTAACGCCCGACATACATCCATCTTGTGCCATCTAAGTTCTGATGGATGGTTACCGTGTGTACAAAACTCTGGCAACACGAGCTCCTGTATCCTGTGAGATAAAGTGTTGACCTTTGGAATGAAGGCTGGCTCTAGACGTAATACGATTCTGGGTGGAAAACACAAAGATCAGAACGTACAGAGAGCGTAGACAATTCAGATACGTGACGAGCCGAAGTTATTGCCACCAGGAAGACCTATAAAGCCCTTCATGGCATCAGACCAGAATATCTCCAAGACCGCTTCCTGCTGCATGAATCCCAGGGACCAGTTAGATCCCACAAAGTTGGCCTTCTCCGGGTCCCATCGATGAAACAATGTCGTCTGGCAGGACCCAGGGGAAGAGCCTTCTCTGTGGCGGCCCCAACCCTCTGGAATCAACTCCCCCTGGAGATTAGGGTTGCCCCCACCCTCCTTGCCTTTCACAAACTCCTTAAAACCCACCTCTGTCGTCAGGCTTGGGGTAATTGATTCCCCTGGACCGTTTCTGTTTTATGCATGATCTGTTTGAGATGTATGATTGTTTTTTACATTAAGGGTTTTTAAATTGTTTTAATCATTGGATTTGTACTGTTTTGTTGTTGTGAGCGACTCTGAGTCTCCGGAGAGGGGCGGCATACAAATCTAATTAATAATAATAATAATAATAATAATAATAATAATAATAATAATAATGAGTCTGTGTGACCTCATTCCCCCCTGGTGGTTTATGTGGGAACAGATCATGATGTTGTCTGTAAGAACCAGAACATGTCTGCCTTCTATCAGACTGGCAAAGTCTTGTAGTATTAGGAATACCACCCTGAGTTCAAGGAGATTGATGTTGACTGGTATCAAATCCCCTGGGGACCATAACCCCTGATCCACTTGGGAGTCGACATGTGCGCCCCAGCCTGTCAAGCTGGCGTCTGTCATGATGATAATGCGTTTGTAGTTTTGGAACGAGGACCCCTGGTACAGTGCTGGAGATAGCCACCACATTAGCGAATGCCGGACTTTCCTCCCTAGCGGTACCAACCTTTGTGAGTGGCTGACTCTTGCTTCCTGGAAAGGGAGTAAGAACCACTGGAGGGGTTGAATATCATGCCAAGCCCATGGTATAATGCAGTGATTTTCAACCTTTTTTGAGCCGCGGCACATTTTTTACATTTACAAAACCATGGGGCACATTGGGGGGGCCCCTAAAAAATATTGGACAAAAAAATTATCTCTCTTCCTCCCTTTCGCTCTATTTCTCTCTCCCTCTTTCTTTCCCTTCCTCTTTTTTTCTCTCTCTCCATCCCTTTCTTTCTCTCTTCCTTCTTTCCTTTTTTGCTCTCTTTCTCTCCCTCCCTACCTCCCTCTATGTCTTTCTCTCTCCCACCTTCCCTCCCTCTCTTTCTCTCTCTCTCTTTCTTTCTTTCTCTCTTGTTCTCTTTCTCTCTCTCTTTCTTTCTTTCTTTCCTTCTTTCTCTCTCTTGCTTGCTTTCTCTCTTGTTCTCTTTCTCTCTTGCTTTCTTTCTTTCGTTCTTTCTTTCTCTCTTGTTCTCTTTCTCTCTTTCTTTCTCTCTCTTGCTTGCTTTCTCTCTCCTGCTTGCTTTCTCTCTTGTTCTCTTTCTCTCTTGCTTGCTTTCTCTTTCTTTCTTTCTCTCTCTCGTTTTCTTTCTCTGAGCTTCGCGGCACACCTGACCATGTCTCGCGGCACACTAGTGTGCCACGGCACACTGGTTGAAAAACACTGGTATAATGTCTATGCACGAGACTAATGTCCCAAGTAGTTTTGAGAGAAAAGACAGGGGTACCCGGGGGTGATGTTGTAAGGTGGACACCATCGTTTGAATGTTTGTCTCTCTGGGGAGAGGAAGACCATGCACGAAAAAGTGTCTATGACTGAGCCTAGATAGAGTAGGCTGATAATGGGGGACAACTGGCTCTTTGGCAAATTGATAGTGAAACCATGTGATAGAAAATGGTGTGTGGTCAGTTGTAGATCTTCCTGTGCTCAGGAGGGAATCCTGGATAAAATAATAATATCGTCGAGATAAGCCATCAGGCGTAGCGATTGCATGTGGGGACTGGCTGTGAGGACGTCTAAAGGTTTGGTGAATGTCCGTGGAATTGACAAGAGGCCAAAGGGCATCGCCCTGTATTGTTAATGGACCCCATCCAGACAAAATCAAAGGAATCTCTGATTCTCCAGGTGAATTGAAACGTGGAGGTATGCCTCCTTCAGATCTATCAATGTGAGAAAATCTTGAGAGCGGATTGAGGCTAGAATAGAACAGAGCGAGTGCATCTTGAACCTCCTGTATTGCATGAATATGTTTAGTTGCTTCAGCTTCAGGATCAGTCTGCAACCTCCCAATGCTTTTGGAACAATGAAAACCATCAAATAGAATCCCGTGCCTTCTTGGTGTTGTGGCACCATCTTGATCTCTTGAATGTCTAAGAAGTGGTAGACTTCCTGTTTCAACAAGTCCCTTTTGTGTGAGTCTAGTGTTATTGGACAAGGAAGAAAATGATTGGGCGGTGTCTGGATAAATTCTATCTGCAGATCTTGAGACACCGTAGCTACTGCCCATTCATCTGAAGACATAGCTTCCCAGGAGGCACTGAAATATTGAAGCTTGTCTCTGATGGGCATCACAGTGGAAGAGTCACTTGGAATGTTGAAAGCTTCTTTGGTTGGACCCCTTAAAGGGGTATTTTGGTTGTTGGTATTGCTTGTTTCAGTCATGAAAAAAGGCTCTGTCACTCCTGTATGAGGTCTGATTATACTGCCCTTGGGAGTACGATCTCGGTGCTTGGGCAATGCCCAAGAAAGACCCCCAACCAAAGGGCTGTCTCCTGAAGTAAAGGGTGGTGCGATGGTCTTGTTGTTTATATCCCTTCGGGAGGATTTTCTTTTGTCCTTGTCCTCTATGAGGACAGATTCTAACGATTCCCCAAAACCTTGGTGCCCTGGAATGGAGAAGAGGCAAGGTGCCATTTGGATTTAGTGTCTGCTTGCCAGTTACAGAGCCACAGAAGGCGACGAGATGACAAGATGGCCACCATACCTCTAGAGGAAAACTTGGCCGCATGCAAGGTAGCATCTGTGGAAAACTCTGCAGCTGCCAATAACTTGTTGAAATCCTGTCTCAGGCAGCCATCGTCAGGTCCTAGCCTGATCTGCATATCTTGGAGCCACATAATCAATGCCCTGTTAAAAAATGATGCCGCAGAGGCTGCCCGGAGAGACAAAGCTGACATCTGGTGTATCTTCCTCAACAGTGTCTCTGTTTTCCTGTCATCCGGTTTAAGACTGTTGGCTGTCTCGGATACGACTAAGGCATTTGACACTAGTGTGGCTACTGGTTGGTCGATGGATGGGAATTGTAGTAATGATTCTATTTCATCATCAAAGGTGTAGAATTTCCTTTCAGTTGTAGAAGGTCCCTGAGCCGCCACTGGGTGTTGCCATGGGCGCTTGATATTTTCCAGAAAGATTTCTGAGGATGAAATATGATCTGTCTCTTTTGGAGGTTCTCTGAACAAACTTGCTGATGGG
Source organism: Erythrolamprus reginae (assembly GCF_031021105.1). Lineage (NCBI taxonomy): Eukaryota > Metazoa > Chordata > Lepidosauria > Squamata > Dipsadidae > Erythrolamprus > Erythrolamprus reginae. Next base: position 49,053,314 of record NC_091963.1, read on the forward strand.
CAAGCGGTCTCCGCCATGTCAGAGGGGTTACTGGAACCCGGCAAGTCCATGATCTGCTTTGCTTTATGTAGGAGGATCCTGAAAAGGGATGGCTTAAACAAACCCGCAAATGCTGGCTGCTCGAGAGCAGTGTTCTCATCCTCGGACAGGTCGTTCTCCTGCTCACTGCCCTCATCCAGCAAGATTGGATCTCCAGCTAACAAGTCAGGTCCTGATGGAGGTGGTGGGGGGGCTGACCATAGGTCTTTAGGCTTAGGCTGACGTGAAGGATGAATTGTGCACTGCTGCACTCCAGCTGCCATGCATTGGGAATAGGCACTGGCTATAATGTCCTGGATCGAAGGTGACAAGCCTTGCCAAGCTTCTGGCTGAGCCATAAGACCTGCAGCCATGGGTGTGAAGGAGGCTGATGGGCCTTGGTTGCCTTGTAGTTGTTGTTGTGGTAAGATCATATGCTGATTGGAAGACCATGGTCTCTCAGGTCTAGCAGTAGGCCAGGGCTCAGCTGAAGGTGGAAAGGTTGACAAAAAACGATCAGGTGACCGATCCAATAGGCTCAGAAGTGACCCTGGGAGATGATGGCACTGGGGACTGTGCTAGTTGTTGAAAGGGGAGCACATTTGGGATGGATCCCACAGGGGTAGACAAACACAGCAGGTTTCAAGGCTGCTTCAAGTTGTTTTTCTAAGGCCTTGATTTTCTTCTCTGCCTCCTTGAGGGAGGTAGAGGATTGAGAGGTCTTGTCCTTGGATATATGGGCCTTGTCCTTGGGCTTAGAAGCCACAAGGAGTGGAGTGGATTGTTTCCCCATAGGAATTGCACCCTGATCCGCCATGCTAAGAACAAGAATTAAATATCACACTCACAAAAACAAACAAGATGGATGTTTGGGGTTTTTTTTAAATAAGGGTTTTTAAAATTATTTTAAATATTAGATTTCTAATATAGAAACATTATTTCTATCACTGCTGTGAGCCGCCCCGAGGCTATGGAGAGGGGCGGCATACAAATTTAATAAAAGAAAGAAAGAAAGAAAGAGAAATTATTTTAGTGGTAATTACTGAAAATAGAATCTATGTAATTATAGAAAATACAGATCATAAATTTTGGAATAAGGAAGGGGAATGTCCTCTTTTATCTATTGGGACCCACACTCTTAGATTAGGGCATGATGATTCTGCTGGGTTTGCAGCGATATACTCAGATTGATTCCAATGGGTCATCAGGGGTTTCTTTTTCTTTTCCTCTCTCCTTTTTTATTTTCTTTTTTTGTTAAGGAATAGGGCAGGAGGTACTCAGGAAAGGAATGTAATTATTTCATAGGATATAGACATTAGGAAGGTTTGAATCAATGTTTTTTTTCTTTCTTAATTAGAATTATTGTTTCATGATTTAGACCGGGATGAAGGAGTTCAGTAGTTTATAGATGAACTTTAAGGTTCGTTAATTTTTGATGGTGTTATACTGAGCTATTTTGGGAAGTTGGTGAGAGGAGGAGGGAAGATTCTTTTTCCTCCTCTTCCCTCTTCTTCTCTTTTTGATTTGAATTATCTCTTTCTTTTTTCTATTTTTTTTAGTAGTACTTTTCTCATTTCCCTTTTTTTCTTTTTACATATACTTTCCTCTTTTTTTCAACACATTTTTCTTTCCTCTTTAAATTCTACTTTATTTTTAAAATTCTTACGCATTTTTTATGATTCCTATAAAGGAATTATTACTAATTAGGTTTTGCAATACGGCTAATTTGGTGAATTATTGAGATTTTAATTGGTCTTTCCCCCCTTGATCTGTATATTGGAAGGTGTTGGTGTTTTTATCTTTATTTTTTTTAAAAATCCTTTTATTTTTTTAAATTCCTTTTTAATGGGCACTTACTAATAAAAAAGGTTAATAAATATATATGAAAATTGAAATGGAAGAGATGTGGAGAAATTTGAAATACTACAGCCTAATTAACTTGAGGCATTTAAAATTTGGATCAGCTTAAAAGATGTATTAGTGAATAGCATATTAATACAATATAAGAAATTTGAGCAGCTATTTATTATCCAGATATCAAAAGTAAAGGAGGTAGCATTGGATTTGTATACTATAATTTTTAAAATTGAACTATTGATATATTTAAACAATTTGATGTTGTTGGTACTTTACATTGTACTGTGATTGGTGAGAAAATTTTAAAAAAATTCTGTGAGAAGGAATTGAGAAAGTGACAATAAATGTATCTGAAATAATATGAAGCCCTCACATTATTTTAAATATATCAATATGTATTTCCAATTTACCTGGGAATAACTTGGCCTTCTTTGAAGGCAGGGCTAAATATTGTATTTATGTAAAACAGATTCATTACAATATCAACAGTTTGAATGTATGAATATAGCATTTCAATGATACTAGACAGATGAGTTCATGTTACATGAAGCAAAACCTGCAACTTAAACTCAAGCATTCTATATAATTTTCTCTGTGAGCACCTGATTTAATCAGACAATTCTTGTATGATATGAAAATAAGAAAAAAGAAATATAGATATGACAAATTAATATTTACTAGAGTAAATAATTCAAACTAATATTCAAGTGAGAAGTGAAATTAATGTAAATATTTTTAGTACTACATATCTAATTTACAATCTTTAAATATATTTTCTTTTAAAATTAATGTCTATCAAATAAAATGAAGGCATAATTCAACTACTTTAAAAACAGAAAGATTATTGATAAACATTAGTATATACTGAAGAAAATACTTGTGAAATGCTTAAAGTTAAAAAACCTCACCTTCACTTTTATTTCATAGGTCACTGTTATATTATCTAATAAGATAATTAAAAACATGCAAGCAGCTGGTACTGCGGCTAAACAGATTAATGTAATAGTCTGTAGTCATATGTGCTGGCAAGAGGTTCACCTCTTTGGCGAGGAGAAGGTCACCTGCCCTTGGGAAGGAGAGAAAGACAGCATTTATACCTTCTAGTGGTATTACACTGTAAAAGATAGAAATCCATTGTTTCTTGATTGAAAGGAAAAAAAATATTTTTTTGTAATCTTAGTCTCAGCAGACCAGAGAATCTTATTCTCATGAAGGGAGTCTTCCATGTGTTTTTTGGCAAACTCTATGTGGGCTTTCATATGACTTGCACTGAGGAGAAGCTTCCTTCGGGCCACTCTGCCATAAAGTCCCGATTGGTGGACGGCTACAGTGATAGTTGACTTCGTGTTACTTTCTCCCATCTCCCTACTGCATCTTTTCAGCTCAGTCACAGTAATATTTGGGTTCTTCTTTATCTCTCTCATCAAGGCTCTTCTCCCACAATTGCTCAGTATGGCTGGATGGCCAGGTCTAGGAAGAGTTTTGGTTGTCCCAAATTTCTTCCATTTAAGGATTGTGGAACCTTGAGCGGTGCAGAAATTCTTTTGTAACTTTGGCCAGATCTGTGCCTTGCCACAATTCTGTCTCTGAGCTCCTTGGGCAGTTCCTGCCTCATGATTGTCTTTTGCTCTGACATACACTGTGAGCTGTGAGGTCTTATATAGACCCGTGTGTGCCTTTCCTAATCAAGTCCAATCAGTTTAATTAAATACAGCTGGACTCCAATGAAGGAGTAGAACCATCTCAAGGAGGATCAGAAGGAAATGGACAGCATGTGAGTTAAATATGAGTGTCACAGCAAAGGGTCTAAATAATCATAACCATGTGATATTTGTTTTTCTTTTTTTAATAAATTTGCAAAAATATCTACATTTGTTTTTTTTTCTGTCAAGATGGGGTGCTGAGTGTACATTAATGAGAAATAAAATGTACTTTTTTGCTTTTACCAAAGGGCTGCAATGAAACAAAAAGTGAAAAAAATTTAAGGGGTATGAATATTTTCTGTACCCAATGTAATACAGCAATATTTCTAAAATAGTTCATGTCTAAATCAGGGATTCCTAGCCCTGGTCAATGAACCAGCATTGGACCACGGCGTGCCAGAAACCAGACTGTGCAAACAAGTGAAGCTCGATCCATGGGATGCAGATTGCATGTGAAATCATGCCCACTCTGGTCTATGGAAAAAACTCTCTACACGGAACAGCTCCCTGGTGTCCAAAAGGCTGGAGGCCACTGGTCCAAATGAGAAGACAAACTTTTTATTAAGAATATCAAAAAGATTAACCCTACATTACAGCAATGTTATATAGGTTATTGGTCCATAATATGGGTAATCTATAAAAACACGAGAATTGTGAAGAACAAATTTCCTGAAGAATCAACATCTCCTCTTTAGATTTGAATCAGTTCAAAATCTTTTCATAGAAGCCCTTGTTTCAATCCCATCAGCAACAGCAATATAATGGGAGGCAACATAAAAGAAGGACTTGGAATTCCTAATCTAGTTTGCCTTTATTCTTTTACTACAGCAAAAGCCTTTCAATATTTTTTTTATGATAGATTTTTGGCCCACCTAAAATTTATCAATGTTCTTATTAACTGGCCCATATTTATTTAGAAATGATTATTTAACATTAATATTGCATGCAATGCTTTTACATTTGTTGACATTTAATAATAATTATGTTGAGAAACAGCAGTGAAGGGCTGCAAAAAGTTTTTTACTACCACACTGTGGGCGTGGGGTAGGAGTGGTTTGCTGGCCAAGATAAAATTTCAAATAGGTGCTTAGACTCTTTTTCAGTTGATTAAGTCACATTATTTGAATAGCCACAAAAAGGACAAATGATAGTCAGCATTATTTGTTGAGAAGCACAGTAACATTTTAAGGTTTTGTACTGGACCCACAAGGTTCAGTATGATAACAGAAAAGGCAATAGCTCAATTTTCTTTAATTGCTATAAAAGTTCAATTCTAGATAATGATTAAAATGACTAAAAGCATTTATGGGTTAAAATATACTATTCAATTATTTCCTATTTTAAAAGTAATTAAGGATCATACGGTACTAAAGTACTAGAGAAGGAAGGATAATAAAAAAACTATTATTAAGTATTCAATAAATAGCGCATAAACTTACTACCCCCACTGCACAAACACACCCTCTGTGGGGGCAGCAGCCTATCACTGGGAAACAGGAAAAATTACATTCTTTATGTTTAAAACACCAAACTGCAAAAATGCAGGTAAGGCAAATGAAAGTAAAGTGTCTGTACTGCAACCATTAAGAAGCACATACTTTTGGACAAAAGCGAGGAAAAACCTATTAAGAGTTCCAATTTATTTGTGGTGGGTTGAAATAAATAAAAATATAAATAAATAAAAAAAATTTCACAAGACAAATACCAACTTAAATCTTCTACTCATATCTGTGCAAACCATTTTTCATAAGGAATCACTAGTTGACTCATCTTTTATATGAAAATCTTTCATACTTGACGCTGATAAACTAGACATTCAGGCTAAAATTCTAGATGCGCAGTTGTAGAATACATTAAACAATGTCGTTTGGCGGGCCCCAGGGGAAGAGCCTTCTCTGTGGCGGCCCCGGCCCTCTGGAACCAACTCCCCCCAGAGATCAGAACTGCCCCCACCCTCCCTGTCTTTCGTAAACTAAGCAAGACTCATTTATACCGCCAGGCATGGGGGAGTTGAGATAGCCCTTCCCCCTAGGCCATTACAAGTTATGCATGGTATGTTTGTGTGTATGTTTGGTTTTATAATCGGGGTTTTTACTTGTTTTTATTATTGGATTGTACATGTTGTTTTTATTATTGTTGTTAGCCGCCCCGAGTCTACGGAGAGGGGTGGCATACAAATCCAATAAATTATTATTATTATTATTATTAATAATAATAATAATAAAGGCATTTACGTCACAGTGAGCAACATGAAACAAGAAAGATGAATATGTCAATTCTTACAACTATAAATGTGCATATTGTATTTCAGATTTTTTAACATCAATTCAAAATAGTATATTAAAAACAGTAGCATGCTTCTGCTCATGATTAGATATAAATAAATGCACTAAATTGTAAAGATTGATCTTCTAGTTTCTTTCATTATATTAACAATTTCAATTTTCAAAGCTTGCTCAGAAGACACTGGAGATTTGACCAATTTCTATTTATTATTTTTTTGCACAATTATATTTCATTTTAATGTTAACATTCCTGTATTTCTGCTCATCAAGCTCTCTTCTATTGAGAGTTTTGCAATGTAATTTGTAACTTGGAGCCAGCAATTTATAGCTCGCCTCATTATATGTTTGGAGTTACTTGTTATTGAGCATAAAATATTCATTTCCCACCTTAAATGCTGTAATGCTATTTAATAGCAGGGCCAGGTTTGCTAACTATTAAAAGGCATTTTTTTCTTCTTTAATATACTGTATGACCTAGCTCTATCATTTTCACTTTCTAATTGTAACAATAAATTAATTCTATATGTTGCAATAAAGGCTGGCATTATTTTGTGGTTTAGTATGATTTTAGCATTGTTATTCTTTGCAACATTAATTCTGAAGCACAAGTGGTTATTCTGCGATTTTGTAATGAAGATACATCCATAAAATATTTTAAAACTATAACAGTTGACTATGTGACAACGTGGGGAGAAAAAGGCTAACCGTAATCTTATTAATATATCAATGAACAAGTATGATTCATGTTTTTCAATAGAGCAGACAACTATGTACAAAATAACCCTTGTACAATTTAGTGAAACAATGACACAATGGTCAGATATGGGAGATTCCATTCTATAATGGATGCACTGAGGGGCAACCCACTGCCAGCGCTCCGGTACATTCCTGGCAGCGGGCGTGATGGGAGTCTGGCACAACCCCTCCCTCCCCGCAAAAGATTCTGCTTTTGTCCATGCGTATGAGATTTTGGCAATTTTCACTGATTTTTTTGTTTCCACACATGCACAGAAGCAAAAAACACCGAAAAATTGTTGAAATCTCATACGTGTGAGCGTCCTTGTGCAAAATTTCCCTTCAGCACGCATCACCATTATTACTAACTAATCGGCAATCCCAGTCATACTGGCTGCGGCCCATTACAGGGTGCCTCTGCATTTGTGGAGTGGCAGAGGTAGGAAACCTGAGTAAGAGGGAAAGATACATGTCTCTCAGTCTATATATTAAACGAATGATCCATTGGAAACCCCATATCAAAACAATTATCTTATATAAGGCCAGAATTTGAAAACAACTTTTAATACAGCACAGTACTTGAGCAAAATGGTTCGGTTGAAATTGTCAAAATACATGTAAAGAGCTAGAGACTCTGGGTTTGCATGCAAAATAAAGAGGGTTCTGTCATTAGATTTGGGGTGATCTATAGGCCTCCAGGGCAATCTGAAGATTATGACAACAAGATGATGGATGAAATTACCCAAATGGCAGTAAAGGGAGATATTGTGATTATGGGTGATTTCAATATGCTTGATGTTAACTGGAATATCCCTAGTGCCCTTACATGCAAAAGTAAGAATATAGTAGATGCCCTTACAGGAGCAGTTCTGGCACAGCTGGTTAAGACACCAACTAGAGGGGAGAATATTCTAGATTTAGTTTTTACAAATGGGAACCGGGTTTCAGAGGTTAAGGTAGGAGAAAACGTAGGCTGCAGTGATCACCTATGTTTGTGGTTTGATGTAAAAACTGATTGTGAGCAATCCTATACTACAACCAAAGTATTGGATTCCAGAAAAACAAATTTCAATAAAATGGGGGAATATTTAAATAATGAATTAAAGGGCAGGGATAAAATGGCAGGAGCATGCACCCAGTGGACTGTATTAAAAAAGGCCATCTTAAAAGCCACTGGACTGTATGTAAGGCAAATAACTAAAGGTAAAAGGAAAAAGAAACCACTATGATTTAGTAATGATGTAAGGCAGAGGTCCCCAACCTTTTTTGCACCAGGGACCGGCTTTCAGCTAGACCAGTTTTCCATGGCCCGGTGGGGGGGGGGAGCTAGCTGTCAGCGGCGCCGTAAAAGGGGCGATCAAGAGAGGAATGGGTGAATGAATGGACGGAGGGTGGGAAGGAAGGAAGGAAAGAGGGAAGGTACAGGAACAGAAGAAGGGTGCAAAGAAGCAAAGAAAGGTGTGAAAGGGGAGAGTAAGAGAGGAAGGAGTGAAAGAAGGGAATGAGGGAGGAAAGAAGGGAGGAAGGAAAAGGAAAGCAAGAAATGGAGGGAGGAAAGGGAGGAAAGGAAGGAAGGAAGGAAGAAAGAAGGAAAGAGGGAAGGGACAGGAACAGAGGAAGGAAGCAAGGAAACTTATGAAAGGGGAGAGTAAGAGAGGAAGGACTGGAGGGAGGGAGGGAAGAAGGTAGGAAGGAGAAAGAAAAGAAATAGAGGAAGGAAAGGTAAAAGAGAGAAAGAAAAAGAGCAAGAAAGAAAGAAAGAGAAAGAAAGAAAGAAAGAAAGAAAGAAAGGCAACTTCAAAGAAAGGCTCACTGAGCATCTCTCACTCTCTCTCTCTTTCTATCCCTCTTTCTTTCTTTCTCTTCCTTTCTCTCTCTCCTCTTCCTTTATCTCCTCTTTCTCTCCCCCCTCTCTCCCCCTTTCCCTCTCTCTTTCTCTCTCCCTCTCTTGATATCTCTCCCCCCTTTCCCTCTCTTTCTCCCTCTCTTTCTCTCTCTCCCCCCTCTCTCTTTCTCTCTCTCCCCCTCTTTCTCTCTCTTCTTCTCACTTTCTCTCTCTTGTTTTCTTTCTGTCTCTTTTGCTTTCTCTCTCTCTCACTCTTTCTCTCTTGTTTTGTTTCTCACGCTCTTTCTCTCTCTTGTTCTCTCTCTCTTGCTATCTCTTTCTCTCCCCCCCTTTCTCTCACTCTCTCTTTCTCACTTTCTCTCTATCTTGCTGTCTGTTGCTTTCACTCACTCTCGTTCTCTCTCCGTTCTTCTCAGCGGTGACGCGCGCACGCCCTGCCCGCCTCACATTTGCCGAGAGGACTTTCGCCCCGGGCTCTCAGCAAGGGGGTTTGCATGAGAGGCGGGGCCGGCGGAAGGTGATATTCAATGTCGGGGGCGCACGGGCGGTTTTGCGCGCGCTCCCTATCTCCCTGCTAGCCCACTCGGAATACGTATTCAAAATAAGAAAAGCCTTTGCCGGCGAAGGCTTTTCTTATTTTGAATACAGTATTCCGAGTGGGCTAGCAGGGAGATAGGGAGCGCGCGCAAAACCGCCCGTGCGCCCCCGACATTGAATATCACCTTCCGCCGGCCCCGCCTCTCATGCAGCCCCCTTGCTGAGAGCCCGGGGCGAAAGTCCTCTCGGCAAATGTGAGGCGGGCAGGGCGTGCGTTCCGGGTGCGGGAGGAGCTGCGGTGAAAGGCAGGAGGTGGCAGAGGAGCAGAGGGGGCAAATCGGGCGGGCGGTGGGCAGCGCGGAAAGGCCGAGGGGGCCCTGGCGCCGCGGACCGGCTGAAAACCCCCAACGGCCCGGTCCCGGTCCGCGGACCGGCGGTTGGAGACCCCTGATGTAAGGGCTATAGTCAATGAAAAAAGTCTGTATAAAGAGTCTGGAAGTATACCTGACAGAAAGGTGTATAAAATGAGACAGAAGGAGGCAAAATAGATAACATATGCTGCTAAAGCCTCAAAAGAGGAAGAAATTGCCAAATCTGTAATGAAGTGGGATAAAACCTTCTTCAGATATGTTAGTTTAGGAAGAAGAAAAACTGCAGCATCACAAAGCTTAGTACTGTGGATAATGCATACATTGATGGGAAAAAGGAGATAGCTGACCATTTGAATAGCTACTTCTGTTCAGTTTTCTCAGAAGGCAGCTTACAATATAATACTATGGGTGGCTATAACATTGCTTCCAGCTGTAGGGATTCAGCTCCAGTGATCTCAGAGGCTGATGTCTTAGAAGAACTTGAACGATTAAAGACAAATAATTTATTTATTTATTTATTTTGTCCAATACACAATGAGGGTTTTAGTGGGTATATATCTATACACACATAGTAAAATACATGATGAAGGTTATAGAGGAGATACTCTTAGTAAAATATATATAAGAAATAATAGAAAAGAAGATATAGTAATAGAACATATCAATGAAAGAATAGAAGAATAGATATAGGAATAGAAGAAAGGTATAGGAGATATAGGAGAGCAATAGGACAGGGGACGGAAGGCACTCTAGTGCACTTGTACTCGCCCCTTACTGACCTCTTAGGAATCTGGATAGGTCAACCGTAGATAATCTAAGGGTAAAGTGTTGGGGGTTTGGGGATGATACTATGGAGTCCGCTTTGACAACTCAGTTACTGAAGTCAAGTTTGGAGCGGTTAATATTAAGTTTAAATCTGTTGTGTGCTCTTGTGTTGTTGTGGTTGAAGCTGAAGTAGTCGCCGACAGGCAGGATGTTGCAGCATATGATCTTGTGGGCAATACTTAGATCTTGTTTAAGGCGTCTTAGTTCTAAACTTTCTAGACCCAGGATTGAAAGTCTAGTCTCGTAGGGTATTCTATTTCGAGTGGAGGAGTGAAGGGCTCTTCTGGTGAAGTATCTTTGGACATTTTCAGGGGTGTTAATGTCTGAGATGCGATATGGGTTTCCAAACAGATGAGCTGTATTCGAGGATGGGTCTGGTAAAAGTTTTGTAAGCATCTGGTAAGTAGTGTGAGATTGCCAGAGCAGAAGCTACATAGGATTATGTTTACAACTCTTGAAGCCTTCTTGACTATATTGTTGCAGTGGGCTTTGGCACTTAAATCTTTTGTTATTAGTATACCAAGGTCTTTAACCGAGTGGGGATTATCTGTGATAATTTAATTATTCAGTTCGTATTTGGAGTTCAGATTCTTCTTCCCAATGTGTAGGACAGAGCATTTGCTAGTTGAGATTTGGAGTTGCCATGTGTTAGACCACTCAGAAACAGCGTCAAGGTCTTTTTGGAGAGTAGTTGTGTTATCGGTGGTGTTGAAGAGTTTTACATCGTCGGCGAAGAGGACACAGTTGCTTGTGATGTAATCGCAAAGGTCATTGATGTAGAGAATGAAGAACATTGGTCCCTTGGGGAACACCGCTTTTAACTGGGACGGGGTTGGATATGGTGCTTCCTATTTTGACCACTTGTTGTCTGTTTGACAGGAATGCTGTAATCCAGCTGTGGAGGGATCCTGAGATGCCATAGGATTTGAGTTTTAGGAGTAGTTTGTCGTGGACCACTGAATCAAAGGCTTTGCAGAAGTCAATATAAATATAAATCAGAATGTTTCTTTCCAGCCCTAACCAGGTACTAATGAAGTTCCCACCAGCTTGCAAGCACTTTCATTGTTGCTCTCTCCAAATAAGTTTTTTTTAAACCCTAAGCAGGGGATAAAATAATGTGCTGAAGCTAACCAGACTAAGGATGCTAGCCAGATGAATATCTGGTAGGCAGATATTTTCCTCCCCCAAAACTAAGGTGCGCCTTATACTCCGTTGTGTCGTGTACTCCTAAAATATGGTAGTTAATGCCAAACTAACATATTTATTTGTTTATTTATTTATTTGTTTGTTTGTTGAGTTGAAAGGGACCTTACAGGTCATCAAGTCCAACCCCCTGTCTAAGCAGGAAATCCTACAGCACCCCAGGCAAATGACAGTCCAATCTTTAAAATGTCCAGAGTTGCGGAGTTCATAACCTTCACTGGCAGGTCATTCTACTGGTTGATCACTCTGACTATCAGGAGGTTCTTCCTTATTTCTAGCTTGAATCTCTCCTTGATCAGCTTCCAACCGTTGTTCCTCGTCCAGCCCTCTGGTGCCCTGGAAAATAGCGTGACCCCCTTCTCTCTGTAGCAACCCCTCAAGTACCTTTAGACTGCTATCATGCCCCCCCCGGCCCTTCTTTTCTTTAGGCTATCCATTCCCAGTTCTAGCAATCTCTCTTCATAAGTCTTGGTTTCTAGTCCACTAATCATTTTGTTGCTTTTTTTTGCACCTTCTCCAGAGTTTTTATGTTTCTTTTCAAGTGTGGTGACCAGAACTGAATGCAGTATTCCAGATGTGGTCTGACCAGGGCATTATAGAGTGGTATTAATGTCTCCCTGGTCTTGGAGTGTATCCCCCTGTTGATGCAACTTAGGATTGTGTTGGCCTTTTTAGCTGCTGCTGCACATTGCTAGCTCATATTTAGTTGATTATCCACCAAGACTCCGAGATAGGAACTACTGTGGGGTTCCTCTCAGACTGTGTCTAGGGTTTTGCGTTATGTCAGAGATTTTGGTTCCAAGAAGGCAGCACATCTCTCTGTTTTCATTCTCCGGTCTGCAGATGGTAAGTTCAGTTCAATTAGATTTATATGCCACCCCTCTCCGAAGACTCGGGAGCTAGATGAAAATGAATAAAATGATTAACATTCCCTCTAAATCTGAAATAGCTACAAGGTGGTATTTGAGAAGTATATAGTCCAGTCATAATTCCTTGTAGGAAATGAAAACTCTAACACTCTTGAAAAAGGTGTTGATATGACTCCTATCATCCTATATTTAATCTTTTGTGGAGAAAGCTGTGAAAAGATGATGAGGATATCAATGTCGTTCACAAAATAGGGTCATGATTGCAGTGAAGTGAGCCTATATTCATACAGATGAGTTTTAGGCCAACTATAGTTTTGAAGGGTAGTCCATTTACAACTCATTGTAGTTTATAAAGGATTTAACTAAAGCATAGAGTCTTAAGTTCAAGAAAAGGGTACAACTGGAACACAAGACAAATTTGACAAAACCCTTCTAGCTAGGCCATCAGAGTTCTAGCTTTCAAAGTTTCTCACATGGCTATATCCTTGCCTCAGTTTTGGGATAATGGCAGATTCCAAAAAACAAATGCAAGCAGGCATTTCTAAGAGGGCAAACCCCTTTCCCTCCTACACTCATTTAGTTTGGTACCATTCATTCATTCATTCATTCATTCATTCATTCATTCATTCATTCATTCAACTTCTATGCTGCCCAATCCTGAAGGACTCAGGGCGGCTTACAACAATAATATAAATATAAATACAAATACAAATATATACAGAACAATAAAAAGAAGTCGAATATAATCTAAACTATGTAAAATCCCATATTAAAAGAAACCCAATTAATATAAAACAGTTGTAATCCCATACATATATACCATTCATACAGTGTGGCCCTGTCAGATTGTTAGTTCATTGCTCCCCAGGCCTGCTGGCAAAGCCAGGTCTTCGTGGCCTTATGGAAGGCCAGTAGGGTGGGAGCAGTACGGACATTGGGGGGTAGTTGGTTCCATAGAGCCGGGGCAGCCACAGAGAAGACCCTCCCCCTTGTTCCCACCAACCTGCATTGCTTTGTGGACAGGACCCAGAGGAGGCCAACTCTGTGTATTCTTATTGGTCTCTGAGAGGTATGTGGCAAGAGGTGGTCGCGTAAATAGTCTGGCTCTGAGCCATATAGGGCTTTATAGGTAATGGCCAACACCTTGAATTGTGCCCAGAGACTAATACCGTGTTTCCCCGATAGTAAGACCCCCCCGATTGTAAGACATATGGGGGGTTTCAGGGGGTCGGCTAATATAAGCCATACCCCGAAAGTAAGACATATGTCTTACTTTCGGGGAAACACGGTACTAAAAGCGAGGGAGGCGTCCGCTACTCCCGCCGCCGCCTTTGCTCTCCCCGCCGCGCCTGGGGCTGCCTGCCTGCCTGCTGCCGTAGCCGGGCTGGGCGCGGGGCATCCTCGGTGTTGGGCAGCAGCGGGAGGAGCCGCAGCCTCCGGAGCCGGCCAGCCGGGCGCCCCCAGGACGCGCATCGCGGACCGGCCCCGCCGCGGCGCAGGAGGGATGGAGGCCGGGCCCGACGGGCAGCCGCGCCTGCCGCGCAACGCCGCCTAACGCCGCCCGCCCGGAGAAGAGGCCTCGCCCGGGCCGAAGCCGCCTTTGGTCTCCCCGCCGCGCCTGGGGCTGCCTGCCTGCCTGCTGCCCAACGCCGAGGATGCCCCGCGCCGAGCCCGGCTACGGCAGCAGGCAGGCAGGCAGCCCCAGGCGCGGCGGGGAGACCAAAGGCGGCTTCGGCCCGGGCGAGGCCTCTTCTCCTCCGGGCAGCCGCACCTGCCACGCAACGCCGCCCGCCCGGAGAAGAGGCCTCGCCCGGGCCGAAGCCGCCTTTGCTCTCCCCGCCGCGCCTGGGGCTGCCTGCCTGCCTGCTGCCCAACGCCGAGGATGCCCCGCGCCCAGCCCGGCTACGGCAGCAGGCAGGCAGGCAGCCCCAGGCGCGGCGGGGAGACCAAAGGCGGCTTCGGCCCGGGCGAGGCCTCTTCTCCTCCGGGCAGCTGCACCTGCCACGCAACGCTGCCCGCCCGGAGAAGAGGCCTCGCCCGGGCCGAAGCCGCCTTTGCTCTCCCCGCCGCGCCTGGGGCTGCCTGCCTGCCTGCTGCCCAACGCCGAGGATGCCCCGCGCCCAGCCCGGCTACGGCAGCAGGCAGGCAGGCAGCCCCAGGCGCGGCAGGGAGACCAAAGGCGGCTTCGGCCCGGCGCGGAGAGCAGGCAGCCCCAGGCACGGCGGGGAGTGCAAAGGCGGCTTCGGCCCGGGCGAGGCCTCTTCTCCTCCGGGCAGCCGCGCCTGCCGCGCAACGCCGCCTAACGCCGCCCACCCGGAGGAGAAGAGGCCTCGCCCGGGCCGAAGCCCGAAGACGAGCCAACCCCAGTGCCCGGGACAATATAACACATACCCCCAAAGTAAGACACAGTGGGGCTTTTGGGGGTAAAAAGATAGTAAGACACTGCCTTACTATCGGGGAAACACGGTAGGAAGCCAGTGCAGCTCACGGAGTATAGGTGTTATCAGGGCCGCCATCAGGAATTTTGGGGCCCCATACAGCCTAAGTGTCTGGGGCCCCCCCGGCCATTTTAAAACTACTGCCCCCCAAATCCCGTGCCATGCCACCATGGCCACACACCCTGGGCAAGCCCTCCCCCGGTCCTCTGAGGTCAAACACAGCCCTGATGTTGCCCTCAATGAAATTGAGTTTGACACCCCTGGCCTAGAGGCTAAATCCTATGAACAAGGGCTAAGAGAACCAGTATGTTTAGCTCAATAAATAGAAAACTGAGGGGGAATATAATAGTAGTTTCCCAATCCTTAAAGGGCTGCCACAGAGTAGATGGCATCTATTTATTCTCCATGCTACCTGAAGGTAGTACAAGAAGCAATGGGCGGAACCTCACCAAGAAGAAATGCAATCTGGAAATAAGGAAAAACTTGGGACTGGGCGGCATAGAAATAAATAAATAATAAACAAATAATAAATAAATAAAATAAATAAATAAATAAATAAATAAATAAATCCCTTCTTTTTTATTAAAAGAAATTAATAGAAACATAGAAGACTGATGGCAGAAAAAGACCTCATGGTCCATCTAGTCTGCCCTTATACTATTTCCTGTATTTTATCTTAGGATAGATATATGTTTATCCCAGGCATGTTTAAATTCAATTACTGTGGATTTACCAACTACGTCTGCTGGAAGTTTGTTCCAAGCATCTACTACTCTTTCAGTAAAATAATGTTTTCCCAGGTTGCTTTTGATCTTTCCCCCAACTAACTTCAGATTGTGTCCCCTTGTTCTTGTGTTCACTTTCCTATTAACCCTTTAACATATTTAAATTTTTCGATCATGTCCTCCCTTTTCCTTCTGTCCTCCAGACTATACAGATTGAGTTCATGAAGTCTTTCCTGATACGTTTTATGCTTAAGATCTTCCACCATTCTTGTATCCCGTCTTTGGACCCATTCAATTTTGTCAATAATAATTTTAAAAAACCAAAATCCATTACTATTAAAACTAAAACAACCAGCAAAACTATTAATAAAAACAGGTGAGGGCTGGGTTTTTTTCTCTGTTATTATTTAAGTGCTTTTACCATATGCTTTAAATCAAGTATCACTTCTCTCTCTGTTTCTCTCTCTTTTCTGTCATTCTCTGCCTCAATCATTTTCTCATTTCTCTTTTTTTCTCCCCTTTTTTCTATCATTTCTCTCTCTTTCTTCCTTCCACTCTTCTCTCTCTCTTCCTCTCTTTCACTCTCTTCCTTCCTCTCTCATCTTTCTTTCTTTCTCTTTCTCTCTCTTGCTTTCTTTCTCTTTCTTTCACTCTCTTCCTTCCTCTCTCATCTCTTTCTTTCTTTCTCTATCTTGCTTTCTTCCTCTCTCTTCCTCTCTTCCTTCCTCTCTCATCTTTCTTTCTTTCCTTCTCTCTCTCTCTTTCTCTATCTTGCTTTCTTCCTCTCTCACACTCTCTTCCTTCCTCTCTCATCTCTTTCTCTCTCTCTCTTTCTCTATCTTGCTTTCTTCCTCTCTCTCACTCTCTTCCTTCCTCTCTCATCTCTTTCTTTCTCTCTCTCTCTATTTTGCTTTCTTCCTCTCTCTCACTTTCTTCCTTCCTCTCTCATCTCTTACTTTCTCTCTCTCTCTATCTTGCCTTCTTCCTCTCTCTCACTCTTCCTTCCTCTCTCATCTCTCTCTTTTCTTTCTCTCTCTTTCTCTATCTCTCCCCCTCTTTCTCTCTCTCTCTTTTTCTCACTTTCCCTGTCTTGTTTTCTTTCTCTCTCTCTCTTGCTTTCTCTCTCACACTCTTTCTCTCTCTCGTTCTATTTCTCTTGCTATCTCTTTCTCTCCCCCTATTTCTCTCTCTCTCTCACACTTTCTCTCTATCTTGTTCTGTCGTCGGTCTCACTCTCTCTCGTTCTCCGGAGGCTGGCGAAAGTGAAAAACCTTCGCTCTTACTTTGAATGTTCGGGCGGGCTGGCAGGGAGGTGGAGAGAGCGCGCGTCAGCCCGCACACCCGACATTGAAAATCGCCTTTGCCGGCCCGCGGCCCCCGCTGTGAGAATGCCTGCCCCCTGCCCACCACCCCCAGCTACGTGCTCCTCGTTCCGCTCAGCGCCATCGAGAGCCTGAGAGAGTTCCCAAAGGGCGTCCGAGCCTGCCGGACGGCCGACTTCTTCCTCCGCCTGCCAGGGGATTCAGGCACCACCCCCTAACCCGCGGGGGAGCGCTGCCGGGAAGCGCCCGGTTTTCCGGCCTCCCCCGTCCGGCCCTCCCCCATCGAGCGGCTCCCTCGTGCCACCGGAGCGCCCCTGCACTGCCCCCTTTCCTCTCCTCCTCCTCCTCGGGGCTCCCCACTCCTCCCTTCCAGGCACGACAGCGCCGGGAGAGCGGAGGGCGCGACCCAGACCCTGGCTGCCCCCCCTCCCCGCTGCCGCCTGTCGCCCGCGCCCTACCTGCGCCCCGAGCCCGCTCTGTCCCGCCAAGTGGATCCGCCGAGTGCACCACCCGGGAGCGCCCGCCACGCGCGCAGGAGTGGAGAGCCGGGCAAAGGGGGGGCAGTGGGTGAAACGAAGCCGGGACTGAATTAGGCAGCCGCGGTGTGTGTGCGTGTGACGGGGGGGCAGAGCCGAGCCCCACTACCTGCCCTGCCTACCTGCCGAGAGAAGCCCCGCGCGGCTCGGTGTCGAATGGCGGACGGGAAACTTTTGGGTCGGAGGCAGCTCTCCTTGGGTGCTAGAGGAGCGGACCAAAGTCCCCGGGCCGCCTCTCTTGCAGCAGAGAAGAAAGAGTGGCGGAGCGGGCGGGTGGGGGCAGCGGCGAGTAGCCTGGGGGGGCGCGGGGGGGCTAGAGGTGCGGGGGAGGCCCAGGGCAGCCGCGGCTTCGTGCGCGCCCTTGGAAAAGGGTGCGCGGGGGGGCCTTTCGGGGGACGTTGGGCACGTCGGACGGAGGTGTCGGACGGGCAGCGCTTTCGCCTTGGCATTGCGCTGCGCGGGAAGGGCGGCGCCTTCCCTAACCGCGCCTCCGCCCGGGTTGGCAGCCGGGCCGTCGAGAGGGGCGTCCGGAGCGCTCCAGAAAAGGCTCTGAGCCGCTAACGCTCCTCCGGTGCTGCTCCGCCTCCTAAACCTGCGCGGTGGAGGCGTCCCCCCGCCCAGCACTTCCGGAGGCCGAAAGGCGCGGCTCTCTTCGGGGTTGGGGAGTTTTTGGCGGGCGCCGGGGCCCGGGCCCCCCCAATTTTCCAATTTGCCCTGGCCCGGGACAGCAGTCCCAGTAATACCCGTCTATCGGCGGCCCTGGGTGTTATATGGGAATACCAAGGCATACCCATGACAGCTCTCACAGCTGCATTCTGGATCATTTGCAGTCTCTGAACACTTTTCAAGGGTAGCCCTATGTAGAGCACATTGCAATAATCAAGACGAGAGGTGATGAGTGCCTGGGTAATTGTGTGTAGCGCCTCCTGATCCAAATAGGATTGCAACTGGTAAACCAGGCGAATCTGGGTGAAGGTCATCCTGGCCACAGCCGAAAGATGGTGGTTAAAAGTCAGCTGTGGACACCCAAGTTGCGAACCCTATCTAACGGGGGTTAACTCCCCCCCCCCCCAGAACAATGGACAGAGAGATCGAAGAGTCCTTGGGAGGAAATGCCCACAACCACTTAGTATTGTCTGGGTTGAGCTTGAGCCTGTTGGCCCCCATCCAGATCCTTACAGCTTCCAGGCACTGGCACATCACATTCACTGTTTCACTGAATTAGTGGCTATCCTTTTTTAATACAGACTTTTAAAAGCTTAATTAAGACTTACAAAATACAAGGACACTATTTGGGGATTATCTTAACAAATTAGATTTTAGTTATTTCTCTTGAGGGATAACTGAAAGCATCTTGTCATACACTGTTAGAAAAATATCTGACCTTAATTTTTTTTTTTGCAAAAACCTGATGGATTTGAATCAAGCGTGCTTGCACGAGCTGACTTTGAACCTTCGTGCGCATGTGTGAATTCCCCCTCCCCCATTGATAGTATCTGTTGCTGGCAAGCAGCATTTGAGTGAGGTAGTGGTCTTGTCGGTTTTTCATTGAGGGAAAATGATGGAATGACTGGAGCAGCGCTACTGTATCAAATTTTGCCAGAAACTGGGTGACAGCCAAGTGGAAACCATTTGGAAGATTCAGACGGCTTTCGGTGATGATGCTATGGGCATCACACAGATTAAGGAGTGGTAAAACCGGTTTAAAGATGGCTGACTGCTTTCTTTGACTCATGCAGTATGATACACCATGAGTACGCACCACAGGGTCAAACAATCACCAAAGAGTACTAGAGATATGTCCTCTGTTGCCTACATGATGTTGTACAGCGCACAAGACCAGAGTTGTGGTCAACAGGAAATTGGTGCCTCCATCACGACAATGCTCTACTACAGCGTTTCCCAACCGGTGTGCCGCGGCACACTAGTGTGCCGCGAGACACCGTCAGGTGTGCCGCGGTGAGAGGCGGCAGAGGAGAGTGGGCGGATCGGGCGGGCAATGGGGCAGGGCGGAGAAGCCAGGGGCGCGTTTGGCCGGAGGCACCTACTGCCGCACCTCCCTGCCCCTGCCTCCCCACAGTGCCTCCGGCCAAACGCGCCCCTGGCTTCTCCGCCCTGCCCCATTGCCCGCCCGATCCGCCCACTCTCCTCCTCCGCCGCCTCCTGCCTTGGGGCGAGCAATCCGGGAGTCCGGGACTGTGTGGCTTTGCGCCATGAAGAGAAAACGGCCGACTTTTCCCTGCTGCCGTTTTCTCTTCATGGCGCAAAGCCACACAGTCCCGGACTCCCGGATCGCTCGCTTCTCCGGTCAGCAAAGCCATCTGCCCAGGAAAGCGCCGCGCTGGCCGGAGAAGCGAGCGATCCGGGAGTCCGGGACTGTGTGGTTTTGCGCCATGAAGAGGAAACGACCGACTTTTCCCTGCTGCCATTTTCTCTTCATGGCGCAAAGCCACACAGTCCCGGACTCCCGGATCGCTCGCTTCTCCGTTCAGCAAAGCCATCTGCCCAGGAAAGCGCCGCGCTGGCCAGAGAAGCGAGCGATCCGGGAGTCCGGGACTGTGTGGCTTTCGGCCAGGCTAACGGGAGGCGGCGCGAGGCCGGGCGCTGGGGACGTCTGGGAGGGCGAGGAGGCTGATGGCTGCTGCGTACTCCACTCTCTCTCCGGCTCTCTCTCGCTCTTTCTTTTTCTCTCTGTTGCTGGCGTGGTGAACGAGAGAGAAAGAGAGAGAGAGAAAAAGGAGGGGAGAGAGAATGAGAGAAAGAAAGCAAGAGAAAGAGAGGGAAAGAAAGCAAGAGAGAGAGAGAAAGAAAGGGGGGAAGGAGGGAGAGGGTAAGACATAGAGGGAGGGAAGGAGGGAGAAAGAGAGCAAAAAAGAGAGGAAGAAAGAGGGATGGAGAGAAAGAAGGGAAGGAAGGAAGAGAGAGAAAGAGGGAGGGAGAAATAGAGTGAAATGGAGGAAGAGATATTTTTTTTGTCCAAACTTTTCTTTAGCCCCCCCGCCCCCCTTCAGTGTTCCCCAGAATTTTGAAAACATGAATAATGTGCCGCGGCTCAAAAAAGGTTGGGAAACACTGCTCTAGTACATTCCTCGCACTTGGTTCAGACTTTTTTTTGGTGAAAAACCAAACTCTTATGGTTCAACAAACTCCTTACTCTTCTGATATGGCCCCTGGGGACTTCTGGCTGTTCCTCAAACTCAAGAGGCCATTGAAAAGAACATGATTTCAGACAAGAGATGACATTATAGCTGCAATGACAGCAGAGCTAAATTCCATTCCAAAAGAGGCTTTCTCAGTATGCTTCCAACAATGGCAGCACCGCTGGGAGAGGTGTATGGAATGCCAAGAAGACTACTTTGAGTGTGATTAGATTTCCAATACTCCAGGTATGCCAGTTTTTTCCCCCCCAGCCAAAGGTTGGACACTTTTCTAAGTGTCCAACATATTGTATTTCTGTATGGTTTCGAGGAAGTTCTGTTTTGGACAGGAAGCCTGGGCAGAGAGTGGTAAGGATGGCAGAAAATATTTTTGGAATTTCACTTCTTTCTATCCAGGACATAGCATATAACTAATCTTTGACTAGGGTCTGCAGTATTGTCTGGAACACTGTTCTGTGCACGGCCCTCAAAGTGAATCCACTGACTCAAAAGACCCTTATTTCATGGTAAAATAAACTCTTTATTGATAAAAGCACACACAGCGACAAGAAGATTTTGAACAGCATGGAAAAGGGTGTTATTTCTCTCTTTGGCGCCATGCATCAAAAAAGTCTCGGAAAGGTGCCAAACACGGCCTAATTGGAATTCCTTAGATAACAAGTCCATTTATCATTTAAGCATATGAATCAGCTAACCGAGATCCTGAGCAAAAATCATCCAGCAGAGAATTTCTTTTATTGAGGCAGAAATCATGGTTTTGAAGCCTTGTTCAAACATACCCCCATTCTACAATGTCTTTCATTGAATGGTGTTGGAACCCCACACCCAATTACCCCAAATCTTTTGCCTTTATACTGCCTGGAAGTGACATCACACCCCAAAGAAGCTAAGTCTGTAAGCTAATACCTTTTACTATGCAACTGCTCTTGCCTTCTCAGCAATCTCCTATAGCCAGGGTTTAGCCACTGATTATCCACTTTTATGTCTTTGTTATCCTCCAACTGGGACCACTCCCCCATTGTCATATCAGCCGCATCTAGTGTTCCACGGGTTCACTCAAGTCACTTTCTCCCTCACTTTCACTCTCTGCATCAGCTGGCAACCCCACTGGCCCAGGGTATCCAAAGAGGCCTGGCTCATCCTCCTCAGAATCTGAAATGACCTGAGGTGTACAAGAAGCACTCACAACAAACACTACACATCCTCTCCATGACTGCTTTTCTTTGTTACCTTTTGGGGGGAAGCTTCACAATATCTGAAGCAGGACATCTGGATTCTGTAATAGCTTTATACCATATAGTATCAATCTTGTTACCTCTCAAGACTCTTAACTCTTTTTTCTGCTATGTATTCTAAACTGTCTGATTAATATATAGAGAGTGCATTCAGAAAGTATTCAGACCTACTTTGCGTTTGTCAATTTTGTGATGCTGCATCCTGATTCTGTTATTGAAATTCATTTTTTTCTTATTAATCTACATTTAATCTCATAATGGCAAAGTGAAAACAGAAGTTTAGAAATGTCTGTAAATTTGTCCAAAAAAAAATCTGAAATATCACATTGATATAAGTATTTGCAACAATATGCGTAATTTAGCTCTAGTGCCTCCTATTTCTCTTGATCATTGTTGACATGTTTCTACATCCTGACTGGAATCCACCTGTGGTAAATTGATTGTACAGTACACAGCTCTCCACAGAAGGACTCACAGCCGACAATGCATACTATAGTAGAACAAAAGTCATGAAGTCAAAGGAACTACCTGCATAGCTCAGAGAGGATCATTGCAAGGCGCAGATCTGGGGAAGGCCACAATAAAATTTCTGCCACACTGAAGATTCCTAAGAGCACAATGGCCTCCATAATTCTCAAATGGAAGACGTTTGGCATAACCAGGAGCAGGTCACTCAGTCAAACTGAGCAATGTGGGAAGAATGATCTTAATAAAAAAAAAGTCCAGAGATCTTATGTGATGTGAAGATGTGACAGAGCTCCAGAAGAATAATCATCTACAGTCCTCCACCAATCTGGGTTTTATGGCAGAATGGCTAGATAAAAGCCTCTCCTCAGTGCAAAACACATGAAAAACCATTTGGTGTTTGCAAAAAGAACCCGAAGGACTCTCAAACTGAGAGGAACAAGATTCTCTGGTCTGATGAACCTAAGACTGAACTGTTTGGGTTTAATTCTAAACATAATGTCTGGAGTAAACCAGACACTACTCATCACCTGCCCAATATCATCTCAACAGTGAAGCATGTTGTGGCACCATCATGCTGCAGGGGTGTTTTTCAACAGCAGTGACTGAGAGACTGATCAGGGTTGAGGGAAAGCTGAATGGAGCAAAGTACAGGAAGAATCTCAATGAAAACATGTCTTGCAGCACTCAGGACCTCCAACTGAATTGAAGGTTCACCTTCCAACATAACAATATTAAGCCAAGACAACACAGGAGTGGTTTAGGGACAACTCTGTGAAGTGAAGTGATGTGATCCAGCCAGAGCCCTGACTTGAACTTTATTGAGCATATATAGAGGGACCTAAAAGTGGTTGTCTACCCACAATCACCATCTAATCTGATTGAGTTTGAGAGAATTTGAAAGTAAGAATGGCAGAAAATCTCCCAATCCAGGTGTACAAATCTTGTTGTATCATACCCCAAAAGAGGGTATGAGGCTCTTGTTTATTATTAATTAATTAATTATAATAGAATAGAATAGAATAGAATTTTATTGGCCAAGTGTGATTGAACACACAAGGAATTTGTCTTGGTGCATATGCTCTCAGCGTACATAAAAGAAAAAGATTCATTTGTCAAGAATCATATGGTACAACACTTAATGATTGTAATAGGGGTCAATGAAGAAACAATCAATATTAATAAAAATCTTAGGATACAAGCAACAAGTTACAGCCATACAGTCGTAAGTGGGAGGAAAAGGATGATAGGAATGATGAGAAAAACTAGTAGAAATAGAAGTGCAGATTTGATAAAAAGTCTGACAGTGTTGAGGGAATTATTTGTTTAGTAAAGTGATGGCATTCGGGGGGAAACTGTTCTTGTGTCTAGCTGTCTTGGTGTGCAGTGCTCTGTAGCGAGGTTTTGAAGATAGAAGTTGAAACAGTTTGTGTCCAGGATGCGAGGCGTCAGAAATATTTTCCTCGCTCTCTTCTTGACTCGTGCCGTCTACAGGTCCTCAATGGAAGGCAGGTTGGCAGCAATTCTTTTTTCTGCAGTTCTGATTATCCTCTGAAGTCTGTGTGGGTCCTATTGGGTTGCAGCATCAAACCAGACAGCTATAGAGGTGCATATGACAGACTCAATGATTCCTCTGTAGAACTGTATCAGCAGCTCCTTGGGCAGTTTGAGCTTCCTGAGCGGGTGCAGAAAGAACATTCTTTGTTGTACTTTTTTGATGATGTTTTTGATGTTAGGTTACCATTTTAGATCTTGTGATATGATAGAACCTAGAAATTTGAAAGTCTCTATTGTTGATACTGTTTAGTATTGTGAGAGGTGGAAGGGCGGAAGGGTTTCTCCTAAAGTCTACCACCATTTCTACGGTTTTGAGTGTGTTCAATTCTAGATTGTTCATACCACAAGGATAGTTGTTCAACCTCCCGTTTGTATGCGGATTCACAATTGTCTCAAATGAGTCCGATCACTGTTGTACCATCTGCAAACTTCATTAGTTTAACAGATGGATCGTTTGAGGTGCAGTCATTAGTATATAGAGAGAAGAGAAGTGGTGAGAGTACACAGCCTTTGGGGGCACCTGTGCTAATTGTACATGAATCTGATGTGATTTTTTCCTAGCTTCACCTGCTGCTTCCTGTCTGTTAGGAAGCTTGTGATCCACTTACAAGTGTGTTCAGGGAAGTGTGTTCAGGTAAGAGGGCTTTCATTAGATTTCTATGCCGCCCTTCTCCTCGGACTCAGCACGGCTCAAATCAGGGCAGCTTGCATTGTTGCAGCCAAAGTGCTTCAAGAAAGTACTAAGTGAGGAGTCTGAATATTAATGCTAATGCCAATGTAATATTTCAGTTTTTCCTTTTGCAATTCTCCAAAGTTTGTATTATCCTTATTCTTGCAACAAACAGAACTTTTGCCAGACATCAATACCACTAAGGTATGTAGGAAATATGTTGAATAAATAAGCAGTTTGGTAATATTAATCTATTTAATATTACTAATAGTGCACGATGTCTGTTTAATAAGTTTCTGTCATCATATTAATTTTCTCTCACATGCTTTAAATACATTATTCAGTTTATAGCTTCTGCCATATATATGATAGAAATTAGCTACTAAGTCCACTGTTTTGGCTGTAGAATGTAAGTATCAGGCCCAAAGTCATTATGTAAAGTTAGAGGTTTTGGCCTGACACGGTTAACAGTGATAGGGAAACGGGAGGGGTGAGAGAGAGAGACGGATTGATACCACAACACATTTCAAGGTCAACTAAACTAATGAAGAAGCCAGAAATCCCTGCACCGGATTGGTCCACATGATTGTACTTGTGGGTGCGGGGATGTGAAATGAACCTTAACCTGGATGGGAACTGAAGGGAACGTCAGTGTTGGAATGACAGCCACGAATCCAAAATGGCCATGTTAATAAATCGAACCTTTGTGTGAGAGCACAGGAGTGGAATGTGATTTATTTCTTAGATGCTATTTGGTTCGCTGACTATAAGGCCTAAACAGTGAATAAGTGTACAGTGATACCTCTACTTAAGAACGCCTCTATTTAAGAACTTTTCTAGATAAGAATTGGGTGTTCAAGATTTTTTTGCCTCTAGTTAAGCGCCATTTTCTACTTAAGACCCCGAGCCTGGAAAAATTTCCCATGAAATTTGAGAGCAGCACAAAGGCCTGGCCAGTTTCCTGCCATTCCCCCTTTAATCCCGGGCATGTTGGGCTGCCAGAGGAGCTTTTTGATGGTGCTTAAGGAGGCTTTGGCAGTCCAGAGTTAAAAAAGCATTTTCCTTTCTCTGGGCAGGGTATGGGAGGCAGCCTTGCGCCGGGTGTATGGGAGGCATGTGCTTCTCCTCGCTGTCTCAGAGTCCCTCTTTTTTTTTTTTAAGCCTTAAAGAAAAGGATTTTTTTGATTCTCCTCACCTTACCTTCTTCCTTCGGCAGCGACTGTCCTCCTCCTCTTCTTCCTCCTCTTCCTCCCACCCAAATTCCGAGCTTTTATTTTTTTCCTAATGGGTTTGCATGCATTATTTGCTTTTACATTGATTCCTATTGAAAAAAATGCTTCTACTTAAGAACGCTTCTACTTAAGAACCTGGTCACGGAACGAATTAAGTTCTTAAGTAGAGGTACCACTGTATTGCTAGATCATATACATACAGACATGGCTGATCACTGACATCAATTGCACAGGCACTGCTATATAAACAGAAAATAACTGAATATCATATAGCAACTGCTTGAAGACGGGTCTTCTCTATCATGGAAGGCATTCAATTGAAGACATTGACAAAACTTATAAAAGATAATTAAATAGTTGCTTTGTAAGCATTTATAAAATATTGCACAGCAGGGGATATCAATAATAATAATCAATAACAATTCAGATCCAACTAAACTGTTCTTTTAAAAAATTGTTTAATTCATTGTGGGATATTATAAGTACAATGCATCTTTATTTCAGCAAAATATTTGATGAAGGGTCCAGAGATATGCAAGAAAAAAGATGACAAAATGTGGGATGGATTAGTCTATTATTAGAAGGATAATGGTAGTGGACTCGCCACTCTGAGTTCACTTGGAGAAGGGCAGCTTATAAATCTAATTAAATAATAAACAAACAAATAAATAAGTAAGAAAGATATGGCTGAACAATTGTACCCAAGGTATAGAAATTACTCTGCAGCAAACTGAAAGGAACAGCTGAGGGTCAAAATTCAGGACTCCAATCTAAACTATTAATATTCAATAGTTTTCTAAATGGCTTGGATAAAGAATAATAAATTATGATGATCAAATCTGCAGGAAACAAATACCTATGTAAAAATACTAGATGGCCACCTGACAGCATACTATAGTAGTGCATTCTTTAATTAGATAGAAATTTGGGAGAAGATAGCCATCTAATCCTTGCTTGTATTAAAAATAATAATCAATAAAATATAAGAAATACAAAATAATAATAATTATAAAAGAAGGAAACGTGGATAACTGATGTAGCAAAGCTAGGATATAGCAGAATAGAAGAAAAACTACTGGAGAAGATCACAGATAAGGTTTGAAAATGAAAATGGGAAGATTATGGCAAAAATGTATGACCAGCATTTAGAAAATTATACCCACTGACAATGTATCTATCAATTACAAAAGTCCATACTGCTTAGATTTGTTCTGATACTATGCCAAACATGACTTCCTATATTCTTTCACAGGACTCAATATATATGAAGGCCAATACTGTTGTGAGTGATTCTTGTCCTCCTCAAGCTATGCCTGATCCTGGGGACGATGAGGCAGGCCCCTCAGGATATCCTGGGTTAGGGGGGTTGTCAGAGGGGGCTGATGTTACAATGGAAATTGGTCTCTGTCAGATAGTGAGGGAGACTTATCAAGAGATGAGTGGGTCGATCCATACTATAGAAGGATGCCCAAAAGACGAGAAGAAATCCAAGGCAAAAAGTATTAATCTACAGTAGTAGCTCTGTGGAATTGTGTGATGTCGCTTCCAGGATACAGTAGAAAGAGGAGATGTGGTCTGACAATGTTGATCAAAGAAAGGCCAAAATTTTGTGGTGTTCCTGAACAAAGGTGAAAAAATCTGAGCAATGCCTTTCCAAAAGAGCTGAAAACTACACCAATGTGTTTATAATGAAGTGCAGTGAGCTAATTGACCTTAAGCTTTGATTTATAGCCTTGTAATCTAAGAACTGGCCGAGGAATGGAATATTGGCACACTTCCCAAAGAGTTTGAGTTTCAAGCCGAGATAAAACTGCCTTATTCTTGCTATTTGGCATTTATTTTGCAAAAAATACATATGTATTAAGCTTGTGTGAAAACAAATAAAGATAATATTATTCCAAGAAGTGGGTTTTGGAGTATTGGAAGGTTACCAGAGCCCATGCATAGAACAAATACTAGCTAAAGAACTGGCAGCCATGATATATGTAATAATAATAATGAACCCAAATGTTATACACAATGTAAATATCTGCTATGAACTAACAATAGTAATAAAAAATTTAAATTTAGAATCCATTGAGGGCAAAACTGCTGAAATTTTGTCAAACCAGCTATACAGAGTAATAAATGAAAACAATTTGAAATCTAAAGCTGTCGCACTAATGGCTGATAATACAAACACAAATTTTGGTGGATGAAGACACAAAGGAGTGAATAATGTCTATGTAAAATTACAAGATTTTCTTCAAAAGAAAATACTAAGAATAAGTTGCACATATGTGTAAAATATAATGCACATATTTTGTCAAATGCAATCAACGCAGATCATGCGCCATGCCAATTGATGTAGAAGTAATAATAATGACAATTTATTTGTATTTTAGTTGTTTTACTGTTTGTGTGGCTATTTTAAAAAAAATTGTGAAGGTGTAAATGTTGAATACAAAAAATGTTTAGGCTATTCAAAAGTTAGATGGCTCACTCTAACAACTGCTATAGAGAGTATTTTACAATTATTTGAGCTTCTTGGTTCATATTTTTCAAGTTTAGACAAATGTCCAAAAATTCTGGAATCTTTTTTAAATTATGAATTATCAGATATATTAATGTATTTTGTACATAATCAGGCATCTGTTTTCCACAAAACAATTCAAAAGATTGAAGGTGAACATATTTCAGCTACAGAAGTTAGTCTTGTTTTGTACAATTTTGTCCTTCAATATAAATCACAATTTGAAGAAAAGATAATTCCTTTAATAATAAAAAGAAAATTGTCAAAATTAGAGTAATCAAATCCAGGCATAATGGAAAAGTTTACAAAAGAAGTGTAGAATTTTTTACCAAACATGTTTCCAATATTGTAGAAGAATGGTCTGAAACAAATATCACAGGAAATATTTATTTTATTTATTTATTATTTAGATTTGTATGCCGCCCCTCTCCGAAGACTCGGGGCGGCTCACAACAGAATAGAACAAATCATAAATAATCAGAAAACTTTAAAATTTATACAAGCTTTAAAAGAACCCCATAAACTAACAGACGCACACACAAACATACCATGCATAAATTAAACATGCCCGGGGGAGGTGACGGCACAGGTGGGTTTTAAGGAGTTTACGGAAGGCAGGGAGAGTAGGGGCAGTTCTAATCTCTGGGGGGAGTTGGTTCCAGAGAGTCGGTGCCGCCACAGAGAAGGCTCTTCCCCTGGGGCCCGCCAACCGACATTGTTTAGTTGACGGGACCCGGAGAAGGCCCACTCTGTGGGACCTAATTGGTCGCTGGGATTCGTGCGGCAGTAGGCGGTCTCGGAGATATTCTGGTCCAGTGCCATGAAGGGCTTTAAAGGTCATAACCAACACTTTGAATTGTGACCGGAAATTGATCGGCAGCCAATGCAGACTGCGGAGTGATGGTGAAACATGGGCATACCTGGGTAAGCCCATGACTGCTCTTGCAGCTGCATTCTGCACGATCTGAAGTTTCCGAACACTTTTCAATGGTGCAGTTTCCAATGGTGCTTTTTTACTTCATTGCAAGTAAATTGGGCAGATATTGAAAATTGTGTTGAGTTTTTATCGAAAGAAATGCCTGATATCAAAATTGATGTCAATTGTCTGAAAAAATTAGAAGACTGAAACATAGAAACAAAGAAGATTGATGGCAGAAAAAGACCTCATGGTCCATCTAGTCTGCCCTTATACTATTTCCTGTATTTTATCTTAGGATAGATATGTGTTTATCCCAGGCATGTTTAAATTCAGTTACTGTGGATTTACCACGTCTGCTGGAAGTTTGTTCCAAGCATCTACTACTCTTTCAGTAAAATAATATTTTCTCATGTTACTTCTGATCTTTTCCCCAACTAACCTAAGATTGTGCCCCCTTGTTCTTGTGTTCACTTTCCTATTAAAAACAATTCCCTCCTGAACCTTATTTAACCCTTTAACATATTTAAATGTTTCAATCATGTACCCCTTTCCCTTCGGTCCTCCAGACTATGCAGATTGAGTTCATTAAGTAGGTTTTATGCTTAAGACCTTCCACCATTTTTGTAGCCCGTCTTTGGACCCGTTGAATTTTATCAATATCTTTTTGTAGGTGAGGTCTCCAGAACTGAACACAATGTGGTCTCACCAGTGCTCTATATAGCAGGATTACAATCCCCCTTTTTCTGCTTGCTTTACCTCTAGCTATGCAACCAAGCATTCTATTTGCTATCCCTACCACCTGACCGCACTGTTCACCATTTTGAGACTGTCAGGAATCACTACCCCTAAATCCTTCTATTCTGAAGTTTTTGCTAACACAGAACTGCCAATACTATATTCAGATTGAGAATTTCTTTTCCCCAAGTGCATTATTTTACATTTGGAGACATTAAACTGCAGTTTCCATTGCTTTGACCACTTATCTAGTAAAGCTAAATCATTTGCCATATTATAGATACCTCCAGGAATATCAACCGTATTGCACACTTAAAGTCATCGGCAAATAGGCAAACCTTCCCTACCAAACCTTCTCCTATGTCACTCACAAACAGAATAGGACCCAGAACAGACCCTTGTGGCACACCGCTTGTAACCAGTCTCTGCTCAGAATACTCGCCATTAACAATAATCCTCTGATGTCTACGCTTCAGCCAGCTGCAAATCCACTGAACTATCCATCATTTTAACTATAACTGATGTCAAGCTAACTGGCCTGTGCTTACTAGCTTCTTTGCTACTGCCCTTTTTATGGATAGGCACCACACTGGCCATTCTCCAATTATCAGAAACATCTCCTGTTAGCAGGGATTGGTTCTTTGCAGATTTGGCAATTGCTTCCTCTTTTGAGGTTTTATTTATTTTTATTTATTTATTTATTTATTATTAGAGTAGAAAGGGACCTTACAGGTCATTGAGTCCAACCCCCTGCTTAAGCAGGAAATCCTACAGCACCCCAGCCAAATGGCAGTCCAATCTCCTCTTGAAAATGTCCAAAGTTGAGGAATTGACAACCTCCGCTGGCAGGCCGTTCCACTGATTGATCTCTCTCACCGTCAGGAAGTTTTTCCTTATCTCCAGGTTGAATCTTTCCTTGGTCAGCTTCCAACCATTGTTCCTTGTCCAGCCCTCTGGTGCCTTGGAAAATAGTGTGACCCCCTCCGTGGCAACCCCTTAAGTACCTGTATACAGCTATCATGTCCCCCCTAGCACTTCTTTTTACTAAACTATCCATGCCCAACTCCAGCAACCTTTCCTCGTATGGCCTGGTCTCTAGTCCCTTTATCATTTTAGTTGCTCTTTTCTGCACCCTTTCCAGAGTCTCCATATCTCTTTTGAAGTGTGGTGACCAGAACTGGATGCAATACTCCAGGTGCGATCTGACCAGGGCCTTATAGATTGGTATTATTACCTCTCTGGTCTTGGAGTGTATCCCCCTGTTCATGCAGCTTAGGATTGTGTTGGCTTTTTTAGCCACTGCTGCACATTGCTAGTCCATGTTTAGCTGGTTATCCACCAAGACTCCAAGATCCCTTTCACAGTCACTTATGGTGAGTGTGGTTTCACCCAGTTTGTATGCATGTTTTGGGTTTTTCTTGCCTAGGTGCAGGATTTTACTTTTCTCTACATTGAACTTCATTTTGTTCATTTCGGCCCACTGTACAAGTCTATCTAGATCTTTCTGTATCCTGTGCCTATCCTCTGGGGTGTTGGCCAATCCCGCCAGCTTGGTGTCATCTGCGAATTTAATTAATTCCCCCTCTATTCCCTCATCTAGGTCGTTGATAAATATGTTAAAGAGTACTGGGCGTAGGACTGATCTCTGTGGTCCCCCGCTGCCTACCTCTATCCATGTGGACTTAGTCCTATTGAGGGCTACACGCTAGGTGCGATTGGTCAGCCAGTTTTCAATCCATCTTATTGTGTTACTGTCGAAGAATGAAATGAGGTTGGTTTGGCATTGTTTCTGACGAATCCGTGTTGGCTGGTGGTTATTACATTGTTCGATTCAAGGTATTGACAGATCTGTTTCTTGATTATCTTTTCTAATATTTTCCCAGGAATAGACGTTAGGCTGATCGGTCTGTAATTTCCTGGGTCTGTTTTTTTGCCTTTTTTGTAAATAGGGACGATGTCAGCTCGTTTCTAATCATCTGGTAGATCTCCTGTGATCCAGTATTTTTGAAAGATGTGGTACAGAGGTTCAGTGATGACATCAGCAAGCTCCTTTAGGACTCTGGAACGCAGTCCATCTGGTCCTGGTGATTTGTATTCATTGAGTTCCAATAGGTGGTCTCTTACTGTATTTTTATTAAAGTAGTGATTTGTTCCAGTTTTGATTTCTGCAGCTGTGATACAAGCTCGTTGTTTTGTTGTTTCTTTGTGCATGAAAACCGATGCGAAAAAGGTATTGAGCAGTTCTGCTTTCTCTTTATTGTCTGTTACTTCTGTGCAGTCTCCTCTTTTTAGTGGACCGACTGCTTCCTTGATTTTTTTGGGTGTTTATGTGTTGGAAGAAGCTTTTTTTATTGTCTTGGACTTTTGTTGCTAGGCTTAGTTTGTACTGGGCTTTTGCTGTCCTGATTTTTTCTTTGCAGATTCTGGCTGTTTGTTCTGGCTGCAAAGAAAAAAATGGTTATGTGCCCTTCTTTCCATTTTTTGTATCTGTCTTTTTTTTCATTCAGTTTGTTTGTTAGGTCTTTGTGTAACCAAGCTGGTTTCTTTTTGGATTTTGAGTGTTTCTTTTTCATCGGGATAGCATTGTTTTGGGCTTTTGTGATCGTGGTTTTTAAGATTTCCCAAGCTTCTTGCATGGTTTTGCCTTTTAGGACTGTTGTCCAAGGGATATTGGACAGGTTTTCTCTACGTTTATTGAAGTCTGCTTTTTTAAAATCTGGGATTATGGTGTTGTTGGGTCCAGTTGGTTGTGTTGATATTATATTGAATTTGAGGATGTTGTGGTCACTTTCACCCAGCACTCCATCTGTTTCGATCCCTACTATCACTACTTCTCTGTTTGTGAGAATTAGGTCCAGTGTGGCTGCCCCTCTAGTTCCCTCCTCTACTTTTTGGACTATGAAGTTGTCTGCAAGGTTTCATGACTGTGCTATTTGGAACTTGGGCAATGGGGGCTGGCGGTGGGGCATAGTGGTGCTGTGGGGGCTGGCGGTAGGGTCTGGCGGAGTCACAGGGGCTGGTGGCGGGGCTTAGTGGGGTCGCGGGGGCTGGTGGTAGGACTATTGGTGGTGGTGGCGGGGCTGTGGGTGCTGGTGGCAGGGCTATGGGGGCTGGCGGAGGGGAGTGGCAGGGCGGCAGGGACTGGTGGCGGGGCCGCAGGGGCTGGCGGTGGGGCATGGTGGTGCTGTGGGGGCTGGTGGTAGGGTCTGGCAGAGCCACAGGGGCTGATGGCAGGGCCTGGTGGGGTTGCAGGGGCTGGTGGTGGGACTGTGGGTGGTGGTGGTGGGGCTGCAGGGGCTTGTGGTGGGGCCGCAGGGGCTGGCGGAGGGGCCTGGCAGGGTGGCGTGGTGATGTCAAAGATACTTCGGAGCAGGGGTGGGCCTCAAACTGGAACGGCAGGAATGCCGTTCCAGTGACAGCAATGGAGCACGTAGGCTCACTCCATTGCTGCCCAGCATGCATGTACTGTGCAATGCAATCAGCACGATTCTGCTAAAAATTACCATTTTTTTGCTTCCACACATGCGCAGAAGCTAAGAAACTGACAATTTTTGCTGCCGGAAAGAGTGCAGCAGCAAAATCTCACGGCTACACCTAGAGCGGCAGCTGGGGCTGCAAACAAAAGCGGCCTGCCCCACTTCCAGCCGCATGGCCTGCTCTTTGATCTGCTAGGTCGCAGCGCAGGGGAGCACAGAACAGGCTGCACAACCAGAATTGGGGCCACCCGGCCTGCTCCCTGTGCTGTGGCCTGCAGGAGAGGACCCAGGTAAGCAGGGGTGAGGGGCATGGCAAGGCAAGTGACGGGGAAAGTGAGGGTGATCAGCCCAGCAGGGCGAGCGGCAAGAGAAGCGAGGGTGATCGATATGACCTGGCGGGGCCACGGGCTGGCGGTGGTACATGGCGGGGCCACAAGGGCTGGTGGCAGTGCCTGGTGGGTGCGGGGGCTGGTGGGGTGATTGCTGGGCCTGCTGGTACGGCCGTGAGGGCTGGTGGTGGGGCCACAGGGGCTGGTGGCTGGATCGCGGGGGCTGGTGGAGGGGCCTGGTGGGGCCACGTCGGTTGGTGGCATGGCTTGGCAGGGTGGCGTGGCCTGGTGGAGTGGCGCAGTCTGGCAGGGCTGTGGGAAGTGGTGGGGCTGCAGACATATAGGGCTGGCATCCTCTGCTGGCAGATCTTACCTTGTTTTGCCGATTCTGGGTGACCGGCAGCTCTTATCTCCAATTTCTGGGTTTTTTGCTTCCGCATACTCACGGAAGCAAAAACCCCTGGTAATTGCACGTAAGCTAAATCCCAGAAGCTAAATCACGTGCCCGGAACGGGGTGTGCACATGCGCGCGCTCCCTGCATGTTCCGGTAGGGCTGGGATTTGTACGCGCCCTTGCTTTGGAGACAGTGTATGTGGAAGGTGGAGTGGGTAATACTCCCTAGTAGGGTGTTTTTGATCACAAAGCCCACCCAGTATTCCCTAGTCTCATTTGATGGCATTTCTTGCCAGAAGAATGAGAAGTTTCTCTCCTTAACATATCCTGAGTCCGAGGACCTTGTCTCTTGAAAGGTAATGATGTCCATTTGCAGTCTACTCAGCTCCATATCGATAACAGCAATCTTGCATACGTCATCTATTTCTTGCAGAACAATAGAAAAACCGAATGTCATCGTCCGAACATTCCAAGTGCCCAACTTTAGGGCTAAAGTCTTCTTATGATTATTGCACAGTGCAGTTATCAGTCTGCTTATCATTATTCCAGTGAGACATATTAACCTCTCCCATCATCGAAAACAGCCCCTGGTGTCACGCTCTATGCTAATCAAGCAAAGACTTATAACCAGTGACTGCTGCTTTTCCAGATTTTTTTCAGTGCTGTATGCAAAGCTGGAATGTCCTCTCCAGAGCATGAGGCCTGGGCAGGTTAGTATAGAGGATAGACTGCTACCCAAGTAGCAAATCTACTCTCTCCACATAGCTGAAATAATCCAATGGAACGGCATAGTTGATATGACTGGTTCCAGCTGTATTGCAGGAGTTATCAGAATATGGCTGTACATAGTCACAAACTCCTTCCAGGACTCCAGCTCTGGATTTTGCCTCAAGGTTTACTCCTGAAGCCTTTTCCAATAATGGATATAGCCATTAATTAATATAAATATTTTATTTCTTCTTTCTTTATAGTGTAAATTTAAAAAAAGTTGTCCAGAAAGAAAAGTTGGAGAATTCTTACCTATATGATAAAAAGATCCCTTCAGAATCCAAAGTAAGCTGTACTCTTCCATTTTCATTTGACACATCTGAAATTAAAAGATATGGGAGTTTTCAGAATGTTAAGTGCCAAATGCATAAATATTAGACCTTTGGTTGGAGATACCACGAGTCTACGGAGAGGGGCAGCATACAAATCTAATAAATAAATAAATAAATAAATAAATAAAACAATACTGTGCAACTGGAGAACATGCACAATTACACCTTGGGAATATTTGTAAAACCTGTAATTTCTATGCTATGCTTAAAATATTTTTAATAAGCACTATATAATAAATAGTCTTTAACATTATACATGGAAAGTTTTAGTTTTGTATTTAGTTTTATATTTCAATAACTGATAATAGCTACATGGTACCATACTAAAAAGCAAACACAATATGATATTAGAGAAATAAAATTGCATCGCAAAATGTGTCATGTTAATAGTTGAATCAAGAGCTCTGATAAATCAAATTTCATACATTTCTTCCTCCCTATAAATTCTACTAATGGGCATTAATGCTAAATATTAAAATACAAACATTTCAATTTAGTTTCCAGATTGATTGTAGCACATTTCTTCTGAAAGACAGTAAAAATTTGATTTCAAGGACCTAAGTGATTTTATAACACATTAAATTTGACAAAATTTCTTAATTCAAGGTTTTTGGAAAGGCACTTCAAAAATCAAAACGGATGGGCCAAAGGGAAGGTAAGCAGTATTAAAAGTACAAACACTGATGGAAAGATACTGAGAAAACTATTGAGATAACTTAAAATTTAATCCTGTTTTGGTGATGTGTTAAGAAAGTCCCCTCTGTGTTATCTCCCAAATTTAATGATTGTCATTTCACCCCCATCCAAGGTATTTTTAAAGATGTTGAAGAGCATTAGTGCTAGGATAGAGCCTTTAAGGACCCCGGTGCATACTTCCCTCGATAAATATAAATCTATTAAGGATCATAGTTGGGTATAGCAATTCAACCAATCACAAATTCATCAGATAGTGGAAACATTCATCTCACATTGTTGCATTTTATAAACAATGTCAATTTTGTTATTGAAACCTGTATTTTAAAACCACAACATTCTCTTGGTCTACTAATCTAATAACTTTATCAAAAGAAGCGGTATGATTTATTTGGCAATGTCTATCTTTAGCATAGTTTCACTTTTCTTTCTATATGCTTTCAAACCTACTGCTTATCTTTTCTAGGATTTTGGGGGGGGTATTGATATCATACTGATTGCTCTACAGGTACTTATAAGCACACTTCCCCCCTTTTTAAAAGATTGCAATAACAGAAGATCATCCATTTTTATTTTGAAAAAAAAAATCAATTCATAGAGCTAATTGATTAGAAGCATTATAGTAACCCAGAACTTTGGACATGCTATAAACTTAGCAGAATGGGGAAGAATTGGGAATTATAAATTAACACTAGCCACACCATACAAGGAAAATATGTATAAAATGTTCTACCGTTGGCATCTCCCCCCAGCGCAATTAAATAAAATGTACCCAACAATATCACCAATCTGCTGGAAATGCAAGAGGGAAATAGGATCATATTATGGTGGACTTGTCCAGTCGCAAAAAACTATTGGAAGAGGGTCAAAAAATGTCTTGAACAAATTACTCTATAAACAATCAAATTAAAACCTGAACTATTTCTATTAGGTATTGCAAGACAGAAATTTGCCAAAAAAGTAATATACCTGATCCTACACATTACAACAGCTGCCAGACTGCTCTACGCACAAACATGGAGGAAACAACCTGCCCCATCAACTCTAACCTTAATAATTAAAACCATGGAATGTGCAGAGATGACAAAAATGACCCTCAAACTCCAAGAAAAAGACGAATTTGACTTTTATAGCGCATGGGGAAACTGGTATAAATGATTAGAACAGAAAAAATATTTGCAAAACCTAAAAGATGTAATACCTCAGCACCGAAGATATATAAAATAACCAGGCTACCCCACTAATCGATGGAACCCAAAATCATCCATAACATACCCAGTACAAACTCTGAAGAACACTACATTACAAACCAGCAGATTACATATCAACATACTTCACCTTCGTACACACCCATCCATATACATTATTTCCGATAAAACATTTTTCCTTTCCTTTTTAACTCATGATAATACGTATGGAAAACAAGAATTTGCTAACTATACAAAATACTCTTGAACAGTTCGCTCAACCTCAAAAGCCAACAGAAACAGTTGGCTGCTCCCCTTTCCCTTTCTATTTTTCTCTTTCTTTCTCTCCTTTTCTATTTCTATCTACCCAACTGATTTATAATGTAATTCATTGAATTGTATCTTTGTAAATATCTTATCAACTTTGTATGTTTTAATTGTTCAAATAAAGTCTATTTTAAAATTTAAAAAAAGAAGTATTATAGTAACAAAAATTCCCATAATTGTCCATATTATCTTCTACTTAAATATAGTGTGTGTGAGAGAAAGTGAGGAAGGCTAATCCAATTATATTATTTATTAATTGTAGACAACTTTACAATATAAATTTGTAGTTCAATTTTTTTTTCTCGTTGTAAGATGCATATAGATCTTTATTATTATTACTTATTATTATTTATTACTTTATTATTATTAAAGTTATAAAAGAAAAATAATTTGCTGCTTGGATAATCTAAACATTTTGAATTTCAAATTTTACAAATCAAGATGAAAGGACAAATAATATAACCAGAAGAATATTGGTTATATTCCTTTTCTGTAAAAAAAAAAAAAAAAAAAAAAAGTTAATGTTCGATCATGATTAATCACCATGGTTTCTGCTCTGAACTAACTCAAGAAAAAAAAATCATATAGCAACATGTATATTTTTTAAAGGGCACAATCTGTGATCTTAGAGAAGAAAAGGGGGAATTGCATATTTTTAAAATACCACATACTTTCATTTTAACATATTTAGATCTTAATAATTTAGTGATTTATTCAGTTTTAATTTATACCTTCAAAACATACCGAGATGCCACTGGAGATTATAACAGTGGTCTTGGTTAAGTCAAATAATAATTAGAGCTTTCACTTTAAAGATGAGATTATTTTTAATTATTGAGTGAAGTACTTGAGGTACTATACTTATATAATTACGCTACTCATTAAATGGTTATTGAAAGCTGAAATGTAATTTTAATGACAGCTACCTATTTTTCTTTGCACACTTTGTAGATGACAGATCAGTCAAGAATACTAGTTTGCTCTAAATTTCTTGCAGCTGCAGTTGAGCTTTCAGGTGTAAAACAATTAAGCTGTGCTTATTTTAAAACTTTTTTAAAAGGATGCTCTCTCAATTACGCAGTATTTTTATAAATGCAGAATAGCAAGGAAAGTAAATTGGCAACCAAGAAGAATAAGTGGATATTTTTCTGTAGTGACAAGCAGACACAGTATACAAATATAATGCTAATATATACAATTCTTGACTTCTAGCCCTTGGAAGAAAACTGCTGGGGCGGTGGGGGAGGGGTCAAAAGATATGGCAATACTGTACTATCTAATACTAATAATTATAAATGTAAAAAGATTCCTGCTGAGCCAGAATTTACTGTAGTTTATTTTTATAAAGATTTTTAGGTTTATAACTTAAGAATACTTTCCAATTGATTTGAAGATCAAAATATAATACAATCAAGTCTTCTTTCTTTTTCATTGTGAAAATCAAACAGATTTGTTTCATTAACAATATTAAATACAGTATTTTAAAATTATCTGCATAGGGAAAAGCATTATAATTTAGAAAAAGATCAATTGCTTTGTTCCTAGTTGAAATTAATTATACCAAATATTTATGAAAACATCGGTTCCATACAATTATACATTTTTAATTCTAGCATTGATAAGTTCCAGTTTTTTTTCTATTGCAGCATGGCAGTTGAAAAATTAAAAATGTTATGGGGAACATACAACTTGGAAGTTTTATATACCACACATGAAATTTCTCTCTCTATAAAACAAAACCCATGTATAAAAAATTGTTAAAAACCCCCCATTAAGATAAAACTCAGTACAGTACAGTGGTACCTCTACTTACAAATGCCTCTACTTAAGAACTTTTCTAAATAAGAACCGAGTGTTCACTGCTAAGTGATGCAATCCGGTGATGTTTTACTTTATGATTGCATTACTTAGCAACAGAAACTCCTGTCACAATTACTGCAGTTAAAGTATAACTTTAAATATCTACAATCAAAGTTTTTTTTTTCTGTTTTGAACTTTTCACTCTATTTTTCTACCTGCCCTATATTTTGTACTATTTTTTTGTAATTACAATATTGAATTGTACTTGAACCCCCCCCACAAAAGCTTCATGGTTATTCTGTGTTATTATGATGCTTTTAAAAATGTCAGTTACCAGAAGATTCTATACTTAAGCAAAATTAAAATAATCCATATTAAAATATAATTGCTTATCCCATTACTTTCTTTAGCTCTATTTGTAACTACAAGTATATCCAACATATGAGAAGTATTAATTAATTAAATGTATATGGCTGCTAAACTTACTCAAGGTGATTCCAGGGAAGGATCTGTACAAAAACCAGTAAATCCCATTCCCCTGGCAACAATCATACCAGTCACTTGATGGGTTCCATACAGTGAAGTGCTACCAAATTTTTACTACCATAAATTACAATTGCAGGTAAGTGTTCCACAAAGTGTCCCAACCCTGTGCCATGAATAGCTTTATAAATAACAACTACCGTGTTTCCCCGATAGTAAGACCCCCCCGATTGTAAGACATATGGGGGGTTTCAGGGGGGTCGGCTTATATAAGCCATACCCCGAAAGTAAGACATATGTCTTACTTTCGGGGAAACACGGTATAAACGGTATTGCGGGGGGGGGGGGCGATGACATTGCTTCCAAGCTCCCCGCGCGCCCCTCGCCTTCGCTCGCCGCGGCCTCTTCCACCGCCTCTTCCCCTGCCGAAGCTCAGCTGCAAGCGGCCAGCGAGGCCGCTTGCAGCTTCGCTCGCCTTCCAAGCTCCCCGCGCGCCTTCGCATTCTCCCCGCGTGCCTTCGCCTTCCAAGCTCCCCGCGCGCATTGCTTCCAAGCTCCCCGCGCGCCTTCGCTCGCCTTCGCTCGCCACCGCCTCTTCCCCTGCCGAAGCTCAGCTGCAAGCGGCCAGCGAGGCCGATCGGCTCCGAGGCGAGCGGCCGGAGCTGCGCCCTCCTTCGCCCGCCTCCTTTCCGCTCGCCTCGGAGCCGAGCGGCCTCGCTGGCCGCTTGCAGCTGAGCCTCGGCAGGGGAAGAGGCGGTGGCGCCGCGGCGAGCGAAGGCGAGGGGCGCGCAGGGAGCTGCGCCCTCCTTCACCAGCCTCCTTTCCGGCAGCTCCCTGCGCGCCCCTCGCCTTCGCTCGCCGCGGCGCCACCGCCTCTTCCCCTGCCAAGGCTCAGCTGCAAGCGGCCAGCGAGGCCGCTCGGCTCCGAGGCGAGCGGAAAGGAGGCGGGCGAAGGAGGGCGCAGCTCCGGCCGCTCGCCTCGGAGCCGATCGGCCTCGCTGGCCGCTTGCAGCTGAGCTTCGGCAGGGGAAGAGGCGGTGGCGAGCGAAGGCGAGCGAAGGCGCGCGGGGAGCTTGGAAGCAATGCGCGCGGGGAGCTTGGAAGGCGAAGGCACGCGGGGAGAATGCGAAGGCGCGCGGGGAGCTTTTTTGACTGCCCATCCACCCCTTGACCTGCCTTTAGCCAGCCAGCCGAGCGTCCGTGTCGCCGCGGAGTTGGCCTCCCCTGCCGAGAAACATTGCCGGGAGCGGCGAGGGGATGCAACCCGCCGAACGTCGAGGTCGGCGCCCGCCTCCTTTCCGGCAGCTCCCCGCGCCCGAAGACGAGCCGGCCCCGGTGCCCGGGACAATGTAAGACATACCCCCAAAGTAAGACACAGTGGGGCTTTTGGGGGTAAAAAGATAGTAAGACACTGCCTTACTATCGGGGAAACACGGTAGTACCCTCAGTTACACTTGGATCCTAATAAAGAGTCAATTCATCTCATGGTGAAGTGTTATTACATGGGCACTCTGAGATACATTCATGATTACTTGAAGCACAATATTCTAATCCTATGGCAGTTTCAGTTTATTTTTCAAGGATACTTGATTTGAAGGCATAAAGCTAACTGAGACAGAGCATAAATGACCATTAATTTGACCTCTCATTCCAGAAAAAGAAACAGTATCCAAGACAGAATTGTACAAAAACATTCCTGCAGGTTGTTAATCCAGCAGGAATCAGGAATCCAAAAAGACTACTAACTGCAAATTAATTCCATTTGGGGGAGTGTAATCCAATTCAGGACCCACAGACATAGAATTTTCAGAGTGTTGGGAAATCTTAAAACTTACAGCTACTTGCTAGATTTGAGATCAAGCTTGTTTTTGCAAATCATACTCCTACAGCCTCCAGCTACTGGGCTTCCTTGGTTGGAACAAAATAATGTGCATTAGCTCCTTCCCAATACTGATAAATGACCCAATATTCATGTAGATGTTAAATGACAGAGTAGAGCTGTTTGGAATGCAACGATAAGCTCCAACTACCACAGCAAATAAGAGGAAAAGCTTCTTTACACAAAATACAACTTTGTAAATAACAAACTCAATGACTCAAGACCCTTCCCACCACTAAAAGGTCCAAACAACAAAGAAAGCTACGATGAAACAGTCAAAGCTAACCTCTTCAATACATTCTTTGGCTCAATCTTTGTAAATAGCTATGGCTGAAACCCAAAATTCCCTAATCATACCTCAAATACTCACAATGATTTAACACATAAAGACTTCACTGAAGAAAACATTGAAAAAGCACTAGGTGGCCTAGGTGTCAATTAGAACTGATGGAGTATGTGCATACTTCCTAAAAAAGCTCTCCACATCCATAACTGAACCACTAAACCTAATCTTTGAAAAATCCTACAGGACCAGTTCCCTACCAAACCTATGGTCACTAGCCACGGTCATCCCCATCTTCAAAAAGGGAGATCCCAGTCTAGAACAAAACTACAGGCTAATCTCTCTATGCTGCGTCACATGTAAAGTCTTCGGAGAGGGGTGGCATACAAATCTAATAAAACTTAAACTTAACTTAAAGTCATGGAATCAATTATAAATCATAAATCAATCCATTACACTACACCTAGAAACTAACAACCCACTTACAAACAAGCAATTCAGCATCAGGAAAAAATTATCCTGCAATCTATAATTATTACACTGCAAAAAACATATGGAACTCAAAACTTGACTAAGGCAAAGTAATAGACACAATTTATACAGACGTCTGTAAAGCCTTTGATTCAGTAGTTCATGTAGCCTTCAATTCAGTAGTTCTGTAGGATGCTGTAGGATTTCAGTTTCAAACTACTTCTGAAACTGAAATCCTACAGCATCTCTGGACCATTACGTGACTGGATAACTGCATTCCTGTCAAGCAGACAAGTGGTCAAAATAGGGACCCTTCTATTTAATCCTGTTCCTGTTAAAGCGATGTACCCCAAGGCACTCTTTACACTCTATATAAATGACCTTTGAAATCACAATACAAGCAACTGTGTTCTCCTCACCAATGGTGTAAAATTCTTCAACAACACCAACAATACTGCTACCCTCCAAAAAGACCTTGACTCTGTGTCAGAATGGTCAAACACTTGGCAACTCCAAATTTCAACCGACAAATGTTCTGTCCTACACATTGGCAAAAAGAATCAGAATACAATATAGAAGCTGAATAAACAATACCTTGCAGATGACGGTCACTCTGTAAAAGACCTTGAAATACTCATGTCAAATGACCTAAGTACCAACGCCCACTGCAACTACATTGCCAAAAAGGCTTCAAGAGTTGTTAACCTAATCTTGCATAGATACTTCTCTGGTAATATCACACTATTAACCACAGCAAAATATTTGCCAGACCAATCCTTGAATACAGCTCATCTGTCTAGAACAGGGGTGGGTAATTAATTTTGCCATGGGGCCTCATGAGAAATTGGGATGGTTTTAGAGTGCCGGATTAATATAATTTACTCAGTTCTACCCAATACTCTATATTATTGGGTAGAACTGAGTTAATTATATTATAATTATAATTATATATTATGTTATATGATATATGATGATATATGATATTATTATATATTATAATTATATTATAATTATAAATTAATTGCCCACCCTTTCCTTCCTTGTTCCCTCCATTTCTCCTTCCTTCCTTCCTTCCTACCTACCTAC